>NW_028280831.1:1730000-1880847 GCF_059751285.1 Brachycentrus maculatus | reverse complement strand
AATTTTAAAATTTTATACAAGCTTATTTTAATGGAATGTATACAGATGTAAAAATTCTAATATATCATAAAATTAAACTCTTTGCATGAAATTTTAAGGAAACCTCTGGAAGATAAAGGTCAGACACCCCTATTGTAATCATTTTAGCCCAATGTGCTAACCACCGCACCGCGAAGATGGATGCATTTACTTGTGGTAATTGCAATAATCTTTTGCTAACTGAGTAAATAAATATTACAAGCCGCATATGTTACAGAATTTAAATATTTCTGCTAAGGTAGCTCCACGCAGAAACATAATTAGTTTTTGCGCAGTAACTAACCACAAATTCCTCTCTTACATAATATGTAAGCCATTACAAGGCGTTGTTACAGTATCCACCGTGTGGGAATCTCGCCAAAGATCCATAATCCACACAACATTGAGATGTTTGAACTTTAAAACAATGTTAGTACGAACATTTCTTAATGTTTCTCAAATACCATAATATAAAATAGCCATAAAAATATCTACATTACGATACCTTTTGGTACATATTAACTTTATTGATACCTACCTTTTTTAATACTATCGCACTCAAATATTTTTTATGAAACATTAAATGTGAATTTAATGATATGTTTCAAATGTTTTGTTTGGAGGTAGATAAAAAAAAACAGTCATTTTAAAAGTATTTTATTCCTATTTTAATGGTTATTGATGGTAGAAATGTCATTATATTTTTATTTTGTACAATAAGCATCAATGATGCCATATTACACTATTTCTACATATTACATATTTTTATTATTTAAGTTAACTTCATACAATATTTAATATACATCGGAACCGTTTTTGAAAATAAATTACAAATGTGTATGGCTGTAAGTTTAATGGTAATAGGGGGCATGTGTGAAATACGCCTTTAATAACGTTTTAAACATATAAATGCTTGTGTGTATAAACATGGGCTCTCAGTAAAAATTTTCCAGACAAATATAATAGAAATATGTATACTTATCTAAAAAAATTAATATTCTTGTAATTGTGATATGTCCAGATGTAAATAAAAAATTTTAACGAAAATTAACGTCGTAAGTGTGTTATAATTGTACTTTACAAAATAATTATATAATCTGACTTTTAATTATTTTATTTAATATTAATACAATACGTTAGAAGTCTGGAATTACTATTATTTTAAGCAGTCTTTTTAAAAGTGTATTCCGTTCCTCATTCTATGAGGGGATAGTCAGGCGATTTCCTTTTCTTTTTTGACAAGATATTTTACTAGGCTCCAGGCTAAAAATGTCTGGGAACCTGTGGTCTAAAGGAATGCATATCACAGTTTAAGAATACATCGTACTATAATATTTTAAAGACAAAACACGCAGTTTGTTTTTATTATATTAGATTGATCAAGACAATTTGTATAGCCTTTACAATTTTATGAAGACGGTGCGACTTGTGCTATTGATACTACATGTATAAAAAGTAAATAAATCATGATTTTCTGACATCGTGACGTAATCCAAAGTTAAATATATTACAACATTTTGAGTGTGTCCAAATACTTGTTCACAAAATCTGGATTATCTCCAATTACAGGAGTCATTTTCATATTATTTTTTGACATCTCATCAAAGATGAAGAAGAATATGGAAGTCTGGGCATTTACGGGGCTTACGACCGTCATAGGCTGGTTTAAGTGATCACTTTACACACGTGTAACATTCACCAATTCTACCCATTATTGACAACCACACTACTCAAATTCTTGGAAGTTCTATACTAAGTTTGTGAACAAGTATTTGGACACACTCAAAATGTTGTAAATAAATTATCTGGTCAAATTATAAGCTTGATAATAAAAATGAAAATGGTATTTTCTGGCGTTTCTCATGTGTGTGATTATAATCCGGAATTCGGATCTCACATACTAATATAAGAGTTTCTGCTTAATAAAAAAGCTTCTTTACATCTCACCAATAGATGTCTCTAGTGAAGTTCTAGTGATTCAAGAACAAAGTTTCTAAATTGGTTCATATATATAGAACTTCGAAGAATTTGAGTAGTGTGGTTGTCAATAATGGGTAGAATTGGTGAATGTTACACGTGTGTAAAGTGATCACTTAAACCAGCCTATGACGGTCGTAAGCCCCGTAAATGCCCAGACTTCCATATTCTTCTTCATCTTTGATGAGATGTCAAAAAATAATATTAAATATATTATATATTTACACAAATAAGAATTGTTCTTTTCAGGTAACAGTGAAGTTATTGTTTGATTTTTTTTTTCAAAATTTCAACTGTTATTCAAATAACAATTAATTTTAAACGAATAAAGCTCAAGGAAACATTGTGTATTTAAAAGGCGACCATTTTGTACGGAGTGAACAAACAAATCCGAGGATATTTGGATAACGCATCGCAGAGAAAAGAACAAATATTTGTTAGCTTTACCATACAAAACTGGTTCCTTGTATCACTCCGTAAATGTGTCACAGTATAATATTAGCAAAACACATATCCTTTAACTTTAAAACGTATCGACTCTCAAATATTGACTGTTTATAAGTGATTTTCGCCTGCTTCTTTATCAAGTCTCTAAAAGATCCGGCGAAATGGATTTTACGACCGATACGTTAAATATATTATTTGTATTAAGTATTTTTGAATATTTTTGTAAGTAAAGGAGAGGCTTTGCTATGAAAAGGTGTTTCAATCGACTAAACTATAAAAATAACTAACAAATTAACTATCACGTCGCTACCCCGCAGGATTAGGCAGAGAGAATAGAAAGCCACACCAATCTGTCTTCGCAAACAGTCTTCGCCTCTTCCATCTTTGCATCATCTCCTCATACATACTCGCCGATTATTCCGACTTATGACCTAACCACTTTCACATATTTAAAATACTTAAGTGTGCTAAGTTTTCTTCGGTCTTCCTCTACTTCCATTACCAACCACATTCGCATCATAAATTTGTTTTACTATTTTACTTTGACTTACTCGATTCACACACCCAAACCATATCGACACACCTTTTTTAATATTATCGATAATGCTTATACCAGCCTTACAGTATTTCCTTATATCACCATTCCAACATCTTTCGTACAACTTCGTCTACCTTTATCTATTGTTCAATATTTAATTTAAATGTAAATAAACACGAAGATTCTGTTTTTTCTGAATCGTTTATTAATTTATTTCATCAAACATATATTTAAAATTAGCATTAATATGTCCCCATTAAGTTTTCTTGTACGCTGTAAAAAATGATTTGTTATTTTTTTTCTTCTTTTTTTTTAAACTTCTTATATATCGCTGGTTTAATGCCAAAGGGCAACAACGCAAAAAAATGTCATGGGTGTCTTTTTCGAATATGAAAATGTTGACGACTATACCATTTTTAGAATAAAGAATTTATTTTTTTGCATTGTGGTCCTTTGGCATTCAATCTGAGATATGTTTCAGTCATGTTAATCTTAATCCCATGTTCCAAAATGAGAAATGGAAATTTCTCATCGGGAATATTACATATCGCTCACTCCTTTCAAGAACGTCATAAATCAAAAATCGTCAATTTTCAGTTGTGCGTGTTTTCAGAATGCCCAGAAATTGTACTTTATCCCAGCAAAAGAGGCATATTTTTATCTTAATATTTACCTGCTACAGGCAGAAAGTGTTGTTTTTGCATTTTGAAGAAAATGTATTTTAAAATTATTTTTTGAAAGATACTAAATATTTTTCAAATGGAGAAAAAACCTTCAGGTTTTACCTAAAAAGATCTGTTGCACAGTAAAAAGTTCAATAAGTAGCTTGATATTTATTTTTAATACATTGCATTCTAATTTTGAACTTTAAAAACGTTCTCCTGAAAAATCATGTTTTTTGATTTATGACGTTCTTGAAATGAGTGAGCGATATGTGAATTATGCTTGTATTATATTTTTATAATAAAATGTTATATGCATATAATTATTTATAATCGACAATCCGCATACATCGCCGGTATTTGTAATTAATCAGATAAGTGACAGTGGTGTGCATATGTTAATGCACACATATGTACGTGCAGTAATGGGAAACTGTTTTTTTAGAACCAGGGCAATACGTTTCTAGGTGAGAGCTGTTTAGATTTATTCACGACCAACCTAGCCACTAGCTACTGACTGCACAATTATTAAAGGATGCGTGACAAAAGACGGCAACTCTCTGCAAGTATTGTACATTATATGTATATTATGCATACGTTGATATAAAAGACTTTGATAAAATTAATTTGAAATCAAGAAACATGAAATTATAATAAAAATTCACTTATTTATAAAGTTATAGCAAAAATGAGGATTCGGACCTCACATAAAAATGAAAGATTTTCTGCTTAATAAAAAGCTTCTCTCATCCCACCATAGATTTCTCTAGTGATGTCAAGCACTGTGTTTCGAGTTTGATCAATATATCTAGAAGTTTCAAGAATTCGAATAGTGTGGTTGTCAATCATGGGTAGAATAGGTGAATGTTACACGTGTGTAAAGTGATCACTAAAACCAGCCTATGACGGTTGTAAGCCCTGTATGTGCCCAGACATCCATATTCTTCTTCATCTTTGTTGAGATGTCATAAAATAATAACTTAAGTAGATATTATTCTTTAAATATTCAGATATTATCCATATATCATTAGGTCTTTCTCCTTCTCTCTACGTTATATGTGTCTTCTCTCTCATGTAACGAAATATGGCTAAAAACGTGACGCATCATTGAATTTACACTCTCGATTCTCGTCCAATTATCGATTATCGAATCATGGTCAAAGAAGTTTCACTTCGATAAAAACTGTTTTCTTTTGAAATTTCACAAATTTTAAAAATTGTCATATACTATAGTAAATTTCTTTAATATGGGTCAACATATTTGTTGTAACACTTTAAAAGTTGAAATGCTTCTTATAAATGTTCTCATATAGGAAACGAAGAATGTATGTATGTTCTTTTAGCGGGCATGCGAAAACGGTCGTAATTGGGAGCAATCGTTAAACTGTATGTATGTATACATATAAGTATGGAGTCACTGTATAAACAAAAATCAATTACAAATATCATACGCACTATAGTAATTTTGAGAACTGTACACTGTATATTACAAAACGTAGAACAGTAGTATGAATTTTGTAGTAAAATTATTTTAAAATTTGTATTGCAAAATATAAAATGCATTCAGGATTTTCAAAATCATATATACATGTAACAAAAGTGTAAATATTTATCTTATTTTAAATAAAAATACATGTCTAGTAAAAATAATTTATTTGGATTATTTATATAGCGCCATTTTCGTAAAATACCACCTCAAGGGCGCTTCACTGTGAATGAATTGGGGAAAATACATAGTACGATTATATGTGTGATTAAGATAAGTATCTACAAGTATTTAATAACCTTTAAATCTAAACCAAACAGAAATTAATTTTAATTATATATTTTAAATTTTATGATTCGCAAATGATGAAGTAAAGTAGGTAATTTGGATCAATTCGTGCATATCTATTCCTTCTACCTAAAATAATGAATAAAAACCAAGCTTTTATAGTGTCACTGAACTTTACAAAACAAACAATAAATAATTTGCTAAAATAAATACTGCATACCTCTCAATAATGGTGATTTAATGGAATCGAATATGATAATAAATTTATACGGAGGCCATAAAATTTTATAATACGTCTCGAATAAAAAGAAGCAAGTCGCTAGCGAGACTGAGATTGAGAGACTGAGATTTTAAAAAAATAATTTTGATGCAGGTACCCAATTTTATATTGAAGTAGGTACGTTTTCATTGTAATTATTTTGTATTATTTGATAATGATGATAATTAATAAATACTTTTTCATTTAATTGAATTTTGAAACGATAGTTCTAAAACAAATATGTACATATATTGTAATGTCAATCACTTGCCTACTGTGTTTTTATTTCCGTTTTTTAATAAACTTACTGTATTAAGAAATTGTCATAATCAGTCATACATTGTTGTTGTTCTCAGTCAAGTAGGCAGTAGTTGTCGATTGCGTTTATGTGTTAGATATGGAATATTAACTATTATATAGTTAAGTATATTATAGGCAAACGGTGTTTTAACGCATGGGAAAACACGTTTGTTGATGTTGACGTGTTTTGTGTTTTATGCCTCATAGATTGTATTGAATAAACCTTCCGTCAGGTTGAGGACCTATAAAGTTTTACCGCAACAGCGTCACCTCGAGCCTCCGAGTTTATGACGGACGGGTTAGGAATCCAGCAAACGTATGCATATCACGACGCTATGTCGTCCGGCGAGTTTTTTTAACCTAGTATCATACCAAATTTGATATAAATGAAAAACAGGATTTCGTACGCCAAGATGTCCGGTCGCCTCTCTCGAGAGTCTGACCCCATTAGCTTCTATTATATTGGTCGGCTCTCTTCAAGTCGTGGAATCCATCGGAAGATAAGCGAGCCACAGTCGCCAGTTCGTGTTCCGGTAGTCGCTTTGCCTCGCGGAGCTCTCCTCTTATCCGCGAAAGGAGTCGGCTCCGAAGAAACTGAACCATTCGAAATGTCGAAACAGACCTAACTCAAAAACAAAGTGATTAAGCGCTACAAAATGCCGTACAAAAAGCGACGAAGTGTAAACGCATTATACCCGCTGTGCTTGGTGCTAGTGTCCGGCCTCGCTGCGTCCATGCCGGTGGATCCCAACAATAGGACCAATTTTGTTCAATATTGTGATAAGTGTATCGGCGGACTGGACGCGCCCCGCGCCGAGATAGGCGATAAATTAATGATTGATGATGCCGGAGAAGCCGGAGGAAGCGGAGAGGAAGAGGATGACGTCGGCGAGGAGGGCGAGTACTTCGAAGGGGATATAATTCTCGGTGATGAACACATTCTCAACTCGACGGTGAGACGAATTACTATTCATTAATCTTTTGGCACCTTTGTCCGGTACCTGGAAGGTACAAGGCCCTCCTAACAATATGCATTATACTGTATTATAAAGTGTTATATCATATCACTATACATAGATGAGTCTTATTTTATCGGAGTGGAAATTATGCTCCATGCGGCGGGATCAAATGCACAACAATGTGCCATTAATACCATTTGTTACTATCACAAATCAAAACCTAAATAACCACACATCACATCAAGTACTTACATAAGAGTATATCCTAATTCTCAATAATATACCGATTGTTTTTTTCTTTTTTTAACTTTAAAACTTAAAAAATTCTGTGTTTTAAGGAACTAACTCATCATAAACCGAATCATAATATACAGATTTTTTTTAAACTTTAAAATGTAAAAAATTCTATGTGTCTTAGGGAAAATGGTGTTCAAACCAATTTTCGGCTTCGAAGATAGACTTGAAAATTATTATACATTATGTGTTCAAACTAATTTTTGGTTTCAAATATACAAATAATACTCAGATACGAATTAAAACTAAAAACTTGTGAATTTCAAATTCCATCGTACACGTTACATACAAGCGTTAGGTTTTTTATACAAACGTTAAGTTAAAATCCGTATATTTATTGTTTTAAACTTAGAAAACACTAAAGCTTGGTAATCATCCATATAAATTACGTTTATTTTTGATCCAACTAATTTGGTATGTTTTGTATACTAACGTTTAATTATCTCTGCAGTAAATCCACTGACCATGCTCTGCACTTTTTTTTATTATTTATATATCACACGATTTATACAGAAATAAAATTGTTCAGAACAGCACATAGGTTTACAGAAATGGATTCATGATATTTGGACAAATTTTAATTATATCAAGACAGGGACATACAGTACAGTATTTTCGTTAAAACATCAAAATATTTTTATTACATCTTTTAACAGAACGTGGATGCATTTAAAGATAAAATAAAGGTTTATAGATTTGTAAATACCTGTATTATTGGGTATCAAACTCTTGTCATGATTAATAATTAAATATAATTTCGTAAATTATTTAGATTCGCAAAAAAGATCATGATTAATGAATCAAATTTTTACGCCCATATAGTAGGTCACTTTAATAAACATCCTGCAATGATAAAGATGGAAAATTAAGTGGCTAAACATGTAAAAGATATATAGATCTTTTGACATGCATATTCGACCATACAAGAAATACTACATTCAATAATGAAAGCATTTTCCATGTGAGTATATTAAAAAAGGGTCTTGGCCATTTTAAATACTAAAAAAATGAAAAAAAATGCATACCTTCCGTCTAATCGTTTTGCCCGCGTCTGTGACCCATTTAACATTGAATAACAAATGACCTGCTTTTTCATTATAAATTGAAGAAAAAAAATCTAAGGACGAAGTGAGATAAAGTTTTCTTTTTATCTCTTTTTGTTTTAAACGGATTGACGTTTTAAGAGCTACTTGATCAGATTTATTAATGACATTCCAAAGTCAACAAAGGAACCATTTTGTTTTGAAACACTTTAAACATATTTATGCGTCTAAAGAAAAACGTTTGTTCAACTTGATTTTCACTTTGGATTGGAAGGTAGATAGGTATGTACTGATATAGTTGGTATTATGTTTTTGGTTTTCAATGTAACTCACTGACAAATCCAAAGTCATCTACAAGATACATAATAGAACAGGTAGATATTTTCGTATATTTGGGAAGTATTTTTCTGTCCGCCACCGTAGTGTAATGGTCAGCACGCTCGGCTACCGTTCTGGATGTCCCGTGTTCGATTCCCAGGGGGAATCAAATAAATATTAGTGATTTTTCACTCTAATATTTATTCAATATTACCCTAGACTGGTGAACATGATCCTATGACAAAGGATCCTATGATCAAGATAACACTGCGTTTATATGATACAGTGCCCTATGCACCATTGGGGTGCAGATAAGGGGTTTGAAGATATTTTCTATGGATGAAAATATTAATAATGATATAGAAAGGAGAGTGAATGCTAGGAACTAATGGAAATGGTGCATAAAATTCATTTACAGCTTATAAAATCCTATGAGCGAAAACTAAACTGGCAGTACACAATAGAGTCCTTGTTCCAACCCTAATGTATGGAAATGAGTTCGCAAAAGAAGGATGAAAGTATACTGAATGCAGTAGAAATGCGAGAAACGCCTGAAAACATATTTCTCATTTTTTTATGTAGCTCATAACTTGACCAGTTTTTTTTAAATGTCAAAATAACCGCTATGCAGAGAAAACCCAGATTTGTGAATAAGTATTTTTTTACAATCAGTAACGTACTTTCCATATAAACACATAAACCATGCCTACCTCACTTAAAGTGTGTTATTAAAAAAATTTAAGCGAGATGTCCTTTAATTCTTATGTTTTAAAAAAGAACGAGTATGTGTAGAAATGTGTGTATTTTTCAGGATTACACAGAGGACAACAATAAATATAAAAACCTTGTTCTGTCTGAAAGTCAGACGTGGCCGAATAAAGTCGTCTTCTATGACTTCAAGGACGATGAATTCAGCCCCGCTCAACGTCAAGTAGTAGATGACGCTATCGCCGATCTACACAACGTCAGTTGCGTAAGATTCATCTTCAGGACCGACCAGCCTACTTATCTCTACTTCAGGAACAAAAAGAAAGCGTAAGTTTTTACTATTCATTTAGTAAGTAATTTCAATTAGTATTTTATATTAGTTATGGAAGTTGTAATATTGTAATTTCTTATTCAACAGTTAAAAGTCAACGTAATCGTGGGACATGTATGACTAGATATATGGATAGGAAAGAAGCTAGGAGTGTATGTCAGAACATACGAGTGTGGCGTTCCATCCTCTCTGCCTATCCCCTCAGAGAAACGGCGTGATGGTAGTAGTAGCTTATTTATACATATGCTTATTTCAAAACAATCATTACTATTTTTGTCCAGCACCCAACTCAGGAGGTAATTTTTAAACATGACGTAGTCCATGTTATATAATTAAAGTATTAGTCCAACCTTACTATCTACTTTGGTGAAATTTATCTCGCAACAATATTTTTATTTTAAATATTAAAAATAAGAGCTTTTGTATGTGTTATAAATATTTTTTTTAAATCAACAATTTTAAATTTAAAAAATGCCAAGGTAAATAAATTTTCTTTATTTCATTTCTTTGAAAATGCCATAACTAGGCGAAATAATTTTTATGTGTTTTTAATAAAATACAACTTACAAAAAGCTGTGTTTGATTTAAAAATTAATTCATAAATTAAAATGGAGTTCTACAAATTAAACGCAAAATTGATAAACAAATATAATGCTGTACTAGTTATAACCCCAATAAAAAATACTGAAATTATTTATTTTAATTTTTATAAAATTGTTATTTAAATTATTTATATTAATAAGTATTGGATAAAATGTGTGATGACTTGTGTACCAAACAAAAGCTTAAATAAGTTAGACTATAATAATTTAAAATATACAATTTAAAAAAAATATTTTTGAAAGTATTTTTTTCGAACCTAATAAAGCCAATATATAATATAGTAAATACCAGTTTTGATTTTTATAACACAAACTTAGTAATACTTAAGTTAAAAAAAGATAGATTTTACCATAAAGTGACTGCCGAATCAATTGCTGAAATTATTGCAGCCGGTACGGTAAAAATTGGCAAAATGTACATGAAGTTAATGACCAAATATATAGTTGTGTGTTTAAAAATAGTGGTATTTACTTATGTTAAGCTTTAATCAAATGGATAGATTTTACCACCAAGTCACAGCCGAATCAATTAATGAAATGAGAAAATATATGTTATTTCAAATAAAGTTTGATTAAATCTTTTATTAAGATCAAAATTTAGTTTGGAATTTAAGGTAGGTACCTATTTTCGTTAATGATATGCATTTGAGATAAACGTTTTAGCGTTATCCATTCATAGCCACATTATTGGCGTCTTCTGCCCGGTCAGAGGTGAACATTGACAATAGGAAACGATAAAAGATAAAAGCTAAGTGCCAGGAATGATCACATTACCTTAGTCGAAACTTAATCACCGCCACGCCGATGGAGCATAAAGAGCAAAGGGATACTTAAATATTTAAGTGGTTTATTTTATTCATCGCCTAAAACAGGATTTAGCCGACTTATTTTTAAATTAGTTAATTCTCGAGCGCTGTTATAGCATAACATATAATAAACAAGCTTTTTTACTTACAACAAATTATAAATAACACAAAACAACTTTGTTTTTAACAAGAACCTTGTCATCATCAGGGTTAAACATGAAGTAAAAAAGTGGTTAAAAACAAAATTGTTTTATTTTATAAAGATAAAATGTGCCACAAAGTATCTGCGAAAAACATTCAAGAAATTATAAACAATACTGTGAGTGTGTCCAAATCCTTGTTCACAAATATGCGTTTCTCCACTTAGAAGTTACTTTTGTATTGGCATTTGAACATAGATCAAGAATATGGAATTCTAGGTGTTTACAGGGCTTACGATCCGTCGTATATGATTACTTTATACACGTGTATCACAATTCTACCCATGATTGATAACTACAGTACAATTTTTTGTAACTTAAATAATAAATAATAGAGTGTAAATATTACACGTGTATAAAGTGATATAATTAAACTAGTCTATGACTGACAGGTTAGAAGCCCTGTAAATACCCAAACTTCCATATTTTTCTTATCTACGATGTGATATCAATAAAGCATTTTTAATTTCAATCTCTGACTTAGTTTTATCCTTAAAGGAACAGAAATGGAAAAATCAACACATAGAATCTGCACACATAACAATCCTACTTACTCAAATGCTGTTTTTAGATGAGCGAATTATGAAAATGATGGATGAAAATTTTCCTCTTTTAATTCTCAGGAAAAAAATCGTCATTTGTTACTTATAATTGTGTAATTTGATAAGTTCAATATTCCTTTATTATTATGGGATATCTGTGTGAGTATGTTATTTTAGATTAATTGCAAAGCATGTCTTGTATCCAAACTGCCCGACTAAAGAAATAACTACTACTCCACGAGAAAAGTGCATCCTGTCTGACAACCTACAAGAAACGTCTGAAACATGCTTATCCATCCCCGAAACCTTAACTGTCTATCATATCATCCCTTCCTTGGATCCTTTCCCCTACCCCCTTCATCTCCTTACTTGATCCTACTCCATATACCTTTGCTCGCTCTTATCATCAATTTACAGAATCGTGAATCTATATTAATTGTATTTATTTAATAATTTATATTGCAACATACTTTAATTCATGTTAGATTCGTTGTTATTGTTAGATATAATTGTTGTTAGATTCGTTTATGTGTACAAGCGCTAGTGGTTACTGATTTTAAACAGCTGTATATGTTATAAACCTTAGTCATTTTTTATCTGTTTTTGGTTATGTTTTGGATATTAAAAATATTTTTAATAATGTGAAATGGTAATATAATACTCTCACTTTGTGTATTACCACTTAAAAACACTTCATGACTACCGGTTTCGGAATAATCATTCCATCATCAGGTCAATTGTAGACAGTTGGCCAAATGATGTAATGATTAATCCGAAACCGGTAGTCATGAGGAGTATTTTTAAGTGGTATTACACAAAGTGAACGATGAATGACAAGGAGAGTGTTAATTTGTGGTTACATAAAATATATTGCTTCATATGGATAAACCCGTTAAAGTACGTGACATTTAACGAATGAAGTTTAAAATATATTTCTATTCAATTTCTTCCGCCTCCGTAGTTTCATGCTTAGCACGCTCGGCTACCGTTCTGGAGGTCCCGGGTTCGATTCCCAGGTGGGGATCAAATAAATATAGGTAATTTTTCACTCTATTATGTATTCAATATTACCCTGGACTGGTACCTGAAGCGGAGGGCTGATCACCTTTCCTTCATGTGTTAACGATCAAGATAACACTGCGTCAATACGATGCAGTGCCTTTTGCACTATTGGGTGCGGATAAGGGTTATATATATATATATATATATATATATATATATATATATATATATATATATATATATATATATATATATATATATATATATATATATATATATATATATATATATATATATATATATATATATATATATATATATATATATATATATATATATATATATATATATATATATATATATATATATATATATATATATAAAAATATATACATATATATATGTATATATATATACATATATATATATATATATATATATATATATATATATATATATATATATATATATATATATATATATATATATATATATATATATATATATATATATATATATATATATATAGATACAAACATTGATCATTAATTATCATTTTTGGATAGTTAGAATACATTGCTTCATAACGATAAATCTATTTAAATACATGCTATTTAAATAATTAATTGATAACATATTTAGTTTATTCAATTTCCCAATTCACAAACTTTTATTCTACCAATTAAGGAAACATACCCCAATCATTGTCAACACAGATATACATAAGTAGGCACCAGTCATAGCGTAGACAAGAATGTTTAATATTTTATCCACTTACCTTATGAAGTCATCCGTATTATACTCTCATTATTTTTTGACCGTTTTGTTAACGATCTGTTTCCCATAATACAACCTAATTGGCTTAAAGCTAAGTCTAAAATAAAATACGGGTCCAGTCGACCCATGTCTAATGTCTCGGGCAGATCGATCAATAAGTTTGACGGCTCGACTCCGCTGTCAACGATCCTTATAAGATTGAGATAATGCACCACATATACCTGGGATTTGCATTCGAGATGCATTAATGCAGCGGGCATGAGAGTCGAACCCACGTCTTTATTAATGCATTTTATTTGTGACTATGCACTCCCACAAGCTTTTGGCAGTTGCCGACAGAGGGAAGGAGGTTGAACGAGGTACCTTTTGAAAATGAGCTGGCAATGAATAGATAGCTATGAACGCTTTATTATTTTATTTTATTTTATTTTTTATTATTTGTTTGGGAATTGTACAGCTTTACATTTAAAAAATTATATAATAAACAAAAGTTACATTAACCTTAATAAACATTACATTGCATTAACAAAAATAGTTATATTAATAAAAATAAAGCCAATTAAACAATTACACATTTATGTTTTAATAACTATTAAAAACATTAAGAGATAAAAAAATGATATTAAAAAAAATATTTTGCAGGAAGGAGAAAGGAGGAAAGGAGAGGATTATGCATTATTTTTTAAAGATTTCTAAAATAAAGCGCAAATATATGTATGGTATATGGGACTTTTCTGTAACACTACAGTATTTTATTTAACTACTTTTCAATCTGCACGTAAAATTCACTACTACTACTACCATCACGCCGTTTCTCCACATGGGTAGGCAGAGAAGATGGAACTCCACACTCTTCTGCTCTGACACACTCCTAGCTTCATTCACATCCATACATCTAGTCATACATGTCTTCCGATTAAACAGACTTTTGACACCTCCAGATTTTAGGTTCTGATTAATCGTGCCAAGTCTTTTTCAGCCGTCTCAATCTACCTATTACAATCGCCACATATATTTTCTTGGCCATTCTCTCGCTATCCATTCGCTTCACATGTCCATACCACCTTAAAGAACTCTTCTTAAAACTTTCACTCTTTTTAATCTTTTCGCAAAATTCATCCCATGGTAAAATCAAAAACTCATAGATAAGAAGTCGTATTATATATTTATGGCAATTTTCAAATACGACAATTGGATCTGGTTCATTAAGAAGCATTGCATATATCTAAAAAAAATATTTAAAACAAAACCTACACGGTCACTTTCCCATACTCGTACAGCTTTGCATCCGATGCAGTGTCAAAGTGTGTCGTTGATGTAACGAATATGGAGAATATCCACAAATATTTCGACATCGTTGCTCGAATATCGAATCTGACGAATATGGAGGTCCCACTGCAGTTTAATAATTAAATTAGCTGTCACAGTATTTTATATTAATGGTATGATGAAATAACACAATTTCAACTTTCACCCTTGGGCAAACCCACCATCGGGAATTTCATAGTTCGACCCTGAGAAGTAATGAACAAAAGGCATGCCCATTTGCCCGCGTGCATGTCGTAATGTTAGCGAGAGAGCTATACGCACACGGGGCATTACCATACCATTAATTGTTTTCCAATGGATTATAATACCGTGGAGACATTAAGTGTAAGCATATTTTGACACGTGCCGCCCTGTGACCCATACAATGCACAACATTCAATTATTCTTGCTCACGGTTAGTACAAAGAATAACAGACCATACGAGCTGGTAGGTATTGCACGCCAATTTTATAAAATATCCATACTGAAGAAAACATTTTAAGTACATTTTTCAATGTACTAATTTTCGAGCTTAAGTCCACCAAGAATTTCCAAGTATATAATATATAATAATTCTATAACTATATGCGCTCCTCTAAACATAAATATGTATATCGCTCACTCCTTTCAAGAACGTCATAAATAAATAAAAAAGATTGTTCGGGAGAACATTTTTAAAGTTTAAAAATATAACACAATGTATTAAAAATAAATATCAAGCCACTTATTCAACTTTTTACTGTGCAACAGATCTTTTTAGGTAAAACCTGAAGGTTTTTTCTCCATTTGAAAAATATTTAATATATTTGAAAAAATTAATAAAACAATACCTTTTCTTCAAAATGCAAAAACAACATTTTTTACCCTGTAGCGGGTAAATATTTAATTAAAAATTACCTCTTTTGCTGGGATATAGTACATTTTGTGGGCATTCCGAAAACATGCACCACTGAAAATTGACGATTTTTTATTTATGGCGTTCTTGAAAGGAGTGAGCGATTTGTAAGTGTATATTCCCTTCATTCCTAATCTTCTTACGATAGACTTACTTTCAACTACTTGCCTAAGCAATTCTATAAGAGCGAAGATGATTATTTTTAAATCAGCATCAACACAAAATCTTTTTACAACATTTTGAGTGTGTCCAAATCTGCGTTTCTCCACTTAGGAGTTATTTTTACATTTTGACTCTCAACATAGATGAAGAAGAATTTGGATGTCTCGGTATTTACATGGCTTGCGATCTGTAGACCCACATATGAATCACATCATGTACATATATATTTATATATATTTCCAAAGAATTCAGTAGTGTGGTTATCAATCATGGGTGGAATGTTAAATATTACACGTGTATAAAGTGATCACTTAAATCAGTCTATGATAGTTCGTACGCTTTGTAAATACCTAGACTTCTATATTCTTCTTCATCCAGGTTGAGCTGTCAAAACGTTTATATTTTTAATAATCAGTTTACATGATTTTATTAATCAATTCATTTACCAGTTCCTTTGTGGGTGTTTTTATTTATTTCGTTTTCATTTGAAATATTCATATTAATATTCGTATGTGCGACTTAAGTGTTTTACTCAAATCATGAATTCATATGTCGATACAAACGTGTGATTAAAACATGCTATACAAGTATATGTTCGTTCTGACTCCGTCGTCTCTGTATATTTGTGCGTGGATTATCCTCATACTGGGAACAATGTATGTTATTAACATACACAGCATATCCAATCCCACATTTCTTCTGCTCGTCTACATAGCATGGAAAATAACTGGTCATCTTCCCCATTATCATTCCCGTAAAAACAAACCAAACACAATGAAGGGTATCGCTTATTTTATACGTTTAATACTGACTTACATATATGCAGTAGCGTGCATAGAGAATTAATTAGGGTAGGCAGTAGAGGTAGGTAGTAAGGTAAGCTAAGTACTACTTACTAGGGTAGGCAGTAGAGATAGGTAGTAAGGTAAGCTGGTATAACTAAGTAAGGTAGGGTAGGTACTGGTTGCGTTTTTATATATCACGAGGGTAAGTTAGGATAGGCACCGCTTTTATGCCTATATGAAAGGTACGCCCCTGCATATATGTAACATTATGTATATGTTCGTAGGTGGTTAGGCACATGTGTGTTGATATGCCAAGAAACGATCATGTGACATAATATACCATAATGTTTAAGCTATAAAAAAATCGGCAGAGAAAGTGATTGAAATTAATGAGATGTCAGTTACCATATCGAGTTAATAAGACAAGATTAGAGCCATCTGAATAGGTACATTACAAATTACACGATGCATGACACAAGTATGAAGAGAAGTAGGTTCAGTAGATTTACAGACAGATTTCAAACACAACAGCCGCCTCCCGCTGACATATCTGATTTATTATACTCTTCATCTCCGGACAAATTTATGGAAAAGTTACTCGTTTTAACACTAATGATGTAGTTATGTTCGTAACTATACGCTAGAATAGTGGTTATGAACCTTTTTAAAGTCAGGGAGTACTTTTCTTTATAAAGAAAATTCGCGGTGCACCAAAACTAAAGATTAATACAAAGATAATTTTTATATTATTTTTTGACATTTCATCAAAGATGAAGAAGAATATGGAAGTCTGGGCATTTACGGGGCTTACGACCGTCATAGGCTGGTTTGAGTGATCACTTTACACACGTGTAACATTCACCAATTCTACCCATTATTGACAACCACACTACTCAAATTCTTCGAAGTTCTATATATATGAACCAATTTAGAAACTTTGTTCTTGAATCACTAGAACTTCACTAGAGACATCTATTGGTGAGATGTAAAGAAGCTTTTTTATTAAGCAGAAACTCTTATATTAGTATGTGAGATCCGAATCCCGGATTATAATCACACACATGAGAAACGCCAGAAAATACCATTTTCATTTTTATTATTAAGCTTATAATTTGACCAGATAATTTATTTACAACATTTTGAGTGTGTCCAAATACTTGTTCACAAAATCTGGATTATCTCCAATTACAGGAGTTATTTTCATATTATTTTTTGACATTTCATCAAAGATGAAGAAGAATATGGAAGTCTGGGCATTTACGGGGCTTACGACCGTCATAGGCTGGTTTGAGTGATCACTTTACACACGTGTAACATTCACCAATTCTACCCATTATTGACAACCACACTACTCAAATTCTTCGAAGTTCTATATATATGAACCAATTTAGAAACTTTGTTCTTGAATCACTAGAACTTCACTAGAGACATCTATTGGTGAGATGTAAAGAAGCTTTTTTATTAAGCAGAAACTCTTATATTAGTATGTGAGATCCGAATCCCGGATTATAATCAAACTTCGAAGAATTTGAGTAGTGTGGTTGTCAATAATGGGTAGAATTGGTGAATGTTACACGTGTGTAAAGTGATCACTCAAACCAGCCTATGACGGTCGTAAGCCCCGTAAATGCCCAGACTTCCATATTCTTCTTCATCTTTGATGAAATGTCAAAAAATAATATGAAAATAACTCCTGTAATTGGAGATAATCCAGATTTTGTGAACAAGTATTTGGACACACTCAAAATGTTGTAAATAAATTATCTGGTCAAATTATAAGCTTAATAATAAAAATGAAAATGGTATTTTCTGGCGTTTCTCATGTGTGTGATTATAATCCGGGATTCGGATCTCACATACTAATATAAGAGTTTCTGCTTAATAAAAAAGCTTCTTTACATCTCACCAATAGATGTCTCTAGTGAAGTTCTAGTGATTCAAGAACAAAGTTTCTAAATTGGTTCATATATATAGAACTTCCAAGAATTTGAGTAGTGTGGTTGTCAATAATGGGTAGAATTGGTGAATGTTACACGTGTGTAAAGTGATCACTCAAACCAGCCTATGACGGTCGTAAGCCCCGTAAATGCCCAGACTTCCATATTCTTCTTCATCTTTGATGAAATGTCAAAAAATAATATGAAAATAACTCCTGTAATTGGAGATAATCCAGATTTTGTGAACAAGTATTTGGACACACTCAAAATGATGTAAGATAATTTTTATTAAAAACAAAACTGATTGTTTTATTACCGACAAGAAAAAATTACATTAATTAAAAAAATACATTAAAATATAAATACTCTAAAGAAACATATTTAATTTGAGCTTGTCGGCTTTTACAAATTTCAGCGATATTAGGTCTAAAATTCGATATTGCTAATTCTTTCGCGTTTCTTCGGTTCTTTTAATAATGGTTGCATTTAATGAGGTTGAAAACTGTAATAAAATTTGTGCCCTTGTGGAGAGAGCTGGGTTTTAACAAAAATTCTTAACTCATACAAAGTTTTTTCTGAAAATTTTATTTTTAGAGTACGATCTGTTGATAAAAATACAAATCGCACAGTAAATGAGCCAACAGTGCTCCACGGAGCACCAGTTAAGAACCACTGGTCTAGAAACAAATTTCAATACGTACCGTCAACTATGGCAAGTTTTTTCGTCATTTTTTCACATAAAATATAATGAAAGAAATATAAGTCGAAAAAAGATCACTATCTTTTATTAAATTTTTGGGAAAATTGTAAATGAAAACTCAATGTTTTCAATTACAATTTAATCATGTCTCGCCCAAAGTGAATGCCGAAACAATAAGTAAAATAAATTTTTAGGCACAAACTACCAAGGATTTTAGATTATGTTTTGAATATTGAAAGCATTAACTTTGTGGATCATATTGATATATTATTTCGAGAAATAAAAATACTTCGTGTTTTGATCCACTCACATTTTTATTAACCAACTAGTTTCGTCATAAATTAAACCCTGAAGAGGGCAACAGGTTGTTGGCGAAACTAGTTGGTTAATAAAAATGTGAGTGGATCAAAACACAAAGTATTTTTATTTCTCGAAATAATATATTTTAGATTAATTATTTATCTGAATATTGACTCTTAAAAACACGAGCAATGATATAATGAATTTATACCGAATTTATAATCAAATAATTCTTAATCCAATTTATCAATAAATTATAAAATGCGGAATATAAAATTAAAAAAACATGCGCCAAAATGTATCAGGCGCTTATGAATTATGATGATGTAAGACGACCCGGAGATCAGAAGATAAGCGCAGGTAGTTAGTTAGCAATAGTTAATAGACATTATTCTTCTCACAGATGTGCCGCGCCTGTGGGCTGGAATCCGAAGCGCGGCCGAATCGATGTGTCGCTGGGCGGGAAGAACTGCCTCGCTCGCCGCGGGACAGTCCAGCACGAGCTGCTGCACGCCCTCGGCTTCTGGCACGAACACTCTCGCACCGACCGTGACAGCAACATCGTAATACAGTGGGACAACATCCTCGAAGGTATGCATCCCTGGTAGACGTGGTCCATACTTTTCCGTTCCAATTCCGATTAGACGCAAGGCGCCTAGAAAAAAATCAATATTTTAAACGCATAAAAATTTACACATAAAATCTTGTTTCGGTACACACTATTTATTTTCTTGGTGTTGGTATTCAATGCAAAATACATATATTTTAAATCTATTGAGTATACGTATCAATTGTTTTTCATGAATTGATTCGGTGTCTGAAAATGATGTTGAATGTATCGAAACACATATAATAATAGATTTTAAGAAATACTGGTATTTATTTTACCAAGTAAAAATAATAATGAGAAAAAAAACAAATTAATTTCTGAAGAATAATGGAAACCAAAAAAAAAAAAAGAAAACTAATGCCGTAAAACACAATTTATATTTAAATTAAAAATATATTCAGTCAGTATCTACTTAATAATTAATGATTTATGTACAACATTTTTATAGTCATATTGTAGGTACGAATGACGCTTGCGTTGTGTTAGGGGTTAGAGCAGCTATCTCGTTCATTATCACGACTTGTGGTATTTGAACTATTCCAGCGACAGAGACAGATATCGCTCGTTCAGTATTACAAGCACATACTACTCCTGCGAAGGATGATACCCTGGTAACTTTTCACAGCGCATGGCACAACTGTTGTCACCACAACTAATGAATGATCTCCTGATAAACTCGTGTTTCTGAATTGCACTAACACGTATGTAGGTTATGAATGCTCACTGAAAGATAAAATCGCGAATGCAAATATCGGGCCATCTGGTTTATTTTCTATATCCAGCGATGAGTACTGGTATGTAAAAAAAGGATTTAATTTTTTATTGTCCCATCGTAAATAAATGATTAAAATAAATGACATATAAAATCTCTAAACGTCGATATCTAATGTCTATTAGAGATAAATATTTATTTAAAATTATTTTATTTAGTTTTTGTCCGCCTCCATAGTGTAGTGGTTAGCGCGCTAGGCTAACATGCTGGAGGTCCCGGTTTCGATTCCCGAGAGGGTCAAAATAAATATTAGTGATTTTTCAGTCTAATATTTTTATTATTGTTATTTAAGATAACACTGCTTCTATACGATGCAGTGCCCTATGCACCATTGAGTGCGGATAAGGTTTAGAAGAAGTTTTTATAATTTTAAAATAGTTCAAACTAAATTTATTCTTTATTTTGTATTATTTCATTATGATATGAGTATGAAACATGTAATGTACAATAATTATGTACGAATTGGCTACGGTTGTTCATAAAGGAAAAAAAATACCTTCGTTACACGAATGCACTGAAAATCCATTTTCGTATTAAAATCTAGTATATATATGAACATATACAGGAGATTGCCTAGATATTGTTAAAAGACGAATATATTCTTACAAAATACCATAGTGGGTATATAAATAAGATAATAATCTTCAGAGAATAATCTCTACTTTGGTTTAAATTCGACGCTGATTGGGCAAGTAGCTATAAATCAATGACAACGGTCGCTAATGCAAATGTTTTCTGTGCAGCGAAGGTTTCGTTTTGAAGCCGTCCGCGTTCCATTCGTACAGACATACTTTCTGTCGGAGAGATGCAAATCATATCGTGTCACTTATATTATTGTGATACTCTATGCCCCCTTCGTCTCGACAAAGGAAACTGAATGCGAAATATAATTTATATGACAAAGTTAGCGTTTCAGCCTACGTCTCGTTTGTTTTCACCTCGATAGGGATATCCAGCCTAAGTCGCTCTCTGGAAACGTCACAATAAATAATATTAACAATGAAATGATATTATAATATTTGCCGCCCTGTTGTGGTGTATCGTTGAATTTTGTTAGCTGCCTTGAACGTGACATCACGTCTAAGTTATAGAATAAAGCAATAAAGCCTAAAGCGAGTTGTTCAATACCCTTTTCAATACCTCTATAAGACGTGATTATTACTATCATCGAACTTCCATGTATTTTTTTAAAGTTACATTTAAAGTGTCTACTATATTTTTGTTTTTTATTTTTATGATATTTTGTTTCTAGCGTTACAAAATAAAATACCCACTATTTGACATAAATCATTATAAAATGAAAGGCATACGTTACAGCAATTCCTTATGGCATAACGTGCGTATAAAACACTGCGTATTCCGAATGCATTGAAACCTTCAAAAAATTATCATAATACATAAATCGTTCAAAATAGAAAGATGCAGTTCCATACCAAATTGACCCCTCGAGCATATGGTAGAATACCATGTATGGTGTATGTAATGACAATGTGCAGCTTATTTGAAGCATTTCCTTACGTGATTCCAGCGGACATACTCTATTAATTCTAGAAAGACCTTTTATGTGAAAGAGAAGAAAATATCTTACTGAATACAGTCTACAAACGTGTTATTAGAACGAGAAGAGTATATGAAAATCGTTGTCATACTAATGTATACAAATACATGTATATAGATTAATTGTGAATGTTATCTTTCATTCACAAGAATAATACCTACTACAATACAAATATCTAAACTAGTGGTAGAACTACAATACATACATATATCGTGATAAGGTTTTTATCATGGTGTAAGTATACACATTTCTACTCCTTGACGTCATACTCGTATGTTATCACTACGTCATGCGTCACTACTCAATTTACAGAGAGCAATTCATACAGCTACCGAATACTTTGTTATGTTCTCCTGATAACTTTTCATTAGAATATGAACGCCTTAAAATTTCATGAAATTGAAACCTACTTTTACATCCATACTTATCAACCGATTATACCAGTAAAATTTATATAATTTTATGTACGTAATTATTTCTCATCAATTTAATAAAAACTTAAATAAATAATTAATAATATAGCTTTTTTACTGTGAATGAATTTATGGGATATACCTATTCTCAAAAAGTTTCAATATAACAAAACACTTACATATTAAGACTACTTTTGAGCTTATTAATGTAAACACAATTAGTTTTAAGAACTAGAGATGTTTTCATAAGCAGTTGAAAATAAGAACTGACGAAAGTAGTCGTGTTTACATAAATAAATAAGTCATTTTATACGAGTGTTTCATTTAAAAAAATATTTAAATCACCATGTTTTTCCTCATAGTTAATGCACAATCAATAAATATTACATAACGTTCTTGTCTTTCTTCTGTTTAAATCCTATACGTATAATAATACGGCAAAAAATTACATAGTTACATAGGTACAAAAATTTCCTTATCTTATAATAATAATAAAACCCTTATCCGCACCCCAATGGTGCATAGGGCACTGCGTCATATAAACGCAGTGTTATCTTGATCGTTTACACATGAAGGAAAGGTGATCAGCCCTCCGCTTCAGGTACCAGTCCAGGGTAGTATTAAATAAATATGACAGTGAAAAAATCACTTATATTTATTTTACCCTCCTTGGGAATCGAACCCGGGACCTCCAGAACGGTAGCCGAGCGTGCTGACCATTACACTACGGAGGCGGACATATCTTATACATAATTTTAATATTAATAACATTATGGCATACGTTAGCACCTTATACTACGATTAAAATATGTAAGTGCAGAATTTATGTTAAGTGCAGTACCTAATACCTAATAGACCGGTTGCTAATGGTAAATCCTATAAAAAGGAGGTAATGTGATTTATGCATACGTACACAATAAATCATGATTATCATGCATTCTGGTTATAAGACCACTTACAAATCCCAATAGCGCACAAAATAGATGATTGTAAAACTGATCGAAGTAAACGTATTTTAAATATTTAAAAAAAATGTTATCCCAAAATTAGTAACATTTTTAACACAATATGTTAATAAAATGGTATTTATTTTATTTATTGTTTCGGCATTAACTTTGTAGTAAGACATGTTACAATGATTGAAAATGAAAATTTAGAAATCCAAAAAAACCTAAATTCTAATAATAATTTATTAAATAATATATTGTTTCAAAATTCTTCACCTTTGCTTTCCATTTTTCCTTTGTTTTCAAACTCCGCCCCTTGACTAACCCCTTCTTCTTACCTTCCCCTCTCCTTATTTATAGAACAATTTTGTATTTTATATTTTAGTTATTATACAGACATGAATGATGGAAATTTAACTTCTGAAACATGTAGTCTATAATAAAACTCAAGTGGTAAAAAACAAGTGTTTTCTTTAATCATTGTAAATGGTATTTATATGAAAGAAAATATGATATGTAAAGTGATTAAATAAATACACTGTTCAATGAGAAATATTTCATCAAGAATCCAATTTTGATGAGCTGAAACACTATTACTTTTTATTAACATGTTTCTTATGATTGGCAATACCAAGGATGTATTATCCTAATTCCTAGACTTCCCACCGAACAAATCCAATCACACTCCATTAACCACTTAGATTATCATATCATGCTTACAAAGTATACATTACATTACATGTTGCCAGTAGTTTGTGTATTGGCAAGATTGCCCACTATATCCTACGTAAGGATGAAATAGAAATTAGAATGAGTCATGACCAGGTAACTCCATCGCCCTCACGGAAATTCATCTTAATCTGATGCTGCCATTCAGTATGTAATATACCCACCTATATGCAAATCATAAAAATTCCGCATACCAAAGACCTAGAAGTTCATTTCTAAAATGACATGAATATAAAATATTTAAGTCATTTAAAACAATAGCATACATCAGTCATTTAAAACAATAACATAATAATAAAGTCATTTAAAACAATAACATACATTTTTGCGTTTTCCATTATTATTTTTTCCCTTTTTTTCACCCTGCTCATAAATACAAGGTAAATCCACGGATAAGAGATTCATACACATTTATTGCAGTGCTTTTAAAGACACATTTTGTTGGGGAAAAGGGTAGAGCAATGCAGTTCAATTTTTCCATATTATGTTTTTTGTATTGGAGATTGTCAAGCAACAGCTTTAATCTTTTTAATTAGTCACGTACAATAATTTATCACAATTAAATCGGGAAATTTTTATATTATGATTATGACCAGATCTTAAATGCAGACCAAAGGCAGGTCGTATAAATCTAGACTGAAACCAAACCCGCTTTGCAGGTCAAAATAAAAGTGGATTAAACTGGTAATTTTCAATGATGGGCTGGATGCGACTGAAGAAGAAGAACAAAGAAATAAGTTGAGTCGATTATGATATTTCCGAGAGACTTTCTTTGGAAAAAATATATGAATTGACACTCGTCTTTATTATTTCCCAGGAAAGACAAACTTATGGCCTATGTCAAAATGACTTATTGACTCGGACTTGAAGTATTACATGAGAAGGATATAAACAACCCTTCCACCTTTGTCTCGACCGTGTGCGTATGATAAAAGTTACTATGAATTTATCGCCATGGTAGCATAGCCACCACACCGTGGTTTGTTCTCTTCTCTGGAATCTGACTTGTTACATATTATTATTTCGAATTGGACTTCACAACACATGCTCTAGGTACCGCTAGAACAATTTACACTTCAGACTTCAACATTACTTACGCTAGCTATACTATAGACTCTAGGACACTTCCGCTAACAAGAGCGAAGCTTTGAACTCACGATATATCCCGACAGTTAAATGTAGAGTTTGAAGACATGCATCAGTTTGTTCACCAAACAGTCGGCTATTATTCTCGAAGAACTTGGAATTTATTAACAGTAACACGCCTGCGTTATTCTACTACGGCTGCGCTGGGACGGGTGCAGACTTATAGAACCGTGTGAGAAATCACCAATACATAATACACACTTTGTGCCTTTCCGGAAAAGGTCAGTATTCATACATTGTTTCAATGCCACCTGGGAAGTAATTGGGAGTTTATTTACTCTTAAATTTAAAATTCGGAGTATCTTCTTTTTAAAATATCTTTCTCACTGGTATAAATACGTTTTGAAATAAAAATGTCAACCGTATTCTTCTGGTATCTAGTATCTATACGAAGCGTGAGAAAAACTTCACGAATAACTCTGTATGTCATTATGTTATTTAAAATAAAAATAGGTCGTCCTTTTATTCGGCTGTACCGTAGAATATTCGATAAAAATCCTGGATCGTGACATCGTCTATCTTCTATCTGATGCTAAATGCCAATATTAAGTACATTAATTAACATAATAGAACAATGAATAATAGCATAAACGTTACTCGAATATTGAATTAAAGTAGATATAAACCATTTGAAGGTAGATAACTGTGTGATATACTAAATGTAGGTTCAGCATTCACCTTCAGTCTTAAAATGCATCTCGCTTCGTCCTGCATTAGTTTGTCGTAATGTTGGTGGATGAAAAACGACTCGGCCCGTGCACGAGCTTGTCCACGAACAGTGATGCATGAATGTCTTATAATTTTAATAATTGACCCTAGGGTCAGCGCAACGGATAGGAGGTCTCCCAGGGCTATTTGCCACACAATTGTGATCGTGGAGATACCGAGATGCGATAGATATGCTTCATGGTGCAATGGAGCTGATCAGCATAATATCGGGTGCGTGTTTAGTGTTGGAAATAGGAGTAGACGTAGAGCTATGCGCCTCCGTTGAATGACCTCTCAGCTACAAGTTGGAAGCAGTGTTGAGGTTAAAAGGGGACGAAATGGCTAATTAGCAAATGATAGAGAATCACCTCTGTTTACGGTTTACGTTATCCGAATTCAAATATCTCTCGAGTAACAGTATATACTCGTACATATACATAAGTACTTATCCCAACAGCGTAACACTGTTATATTGGCCAATAAATTTTTCATTCAACATGGTTCTAATTTAAACCGTAACAATTTTTTTTATAACTCTACATATAAACATCATACGAGTATGTATGATGCTTTGTACTATTATTATAACACCAAAACTATTTATCTTCGGCAAAAATTTAAGATGTTTATTTTTGTGTTATTATTTTACTAAATAGATGATTTTTCATTATGACATTATTCTGTGTGCTGTAAAAATTGATCTTGTAATGAAAAGACCATTTAAAAATGATATAAGGCGGTCCTTACCTCCTGTATCCTTACCCCCATTAAGTTAAAATCATCATTTTCTCTAGTAAATTACTGAGTCTCAAACTCAATGTCATAAATCGATAGCAAACGCAGTAGCTTTTCGTTATGTTATTCCCAGATTTACAATGACAATTTATATCCGTACTTACGTGAACGATATTTCATGAATTGTTTTGGTACATTTGTTTTTCCATTGAATCGAACAATGGAAATCCAGATATCTTTATTTTATTTATAAAATGTTATTAAATTTTAAAATTACGACTGTTAAATTGTAAAAATAGTGTGATAATTCAAATATTAAATTTATTTTCGGTTCCAAACTAATATTCAACAACAAAGGTATTTTATTCTCTCAATACATTGAAGCAAGATACGAGTACAAAAAAACAGTAAGTTCATCATGTTGTATTTATAAGAATTTTATGTTAAAATTAAGTCGTTAATCCCAAGACATAAAATGTTTATTTTAAACTAGCCTAGCACGCATTTTCAAATTTATGTATTTTTACAACTATATTGTCTTTCAAAGGTCGTAAAATTGATTTATTTTGAAGGTGACCGGGATTTTTCCTTAGGTCTCTCGTCTTTAAACTAAATCTCAAAGTATAGGACAGACTCCAACTAACGTATAGATAATGAAACAATGCATTGGATGCTGCTGGCACGTCGTTTCCCACAAATAACTCCGATTTGAATCCCCCAGAAGCGTCACTGAGAGATTGAACAATGTCACTAGACGCTGGATAGCTTTGGCGGTCACGACAGCCAGCCAAAGGATTCAAATATCCAGAAGTTAAGAAAACAAGCAACCCGTGTAAACAAAACACTGCAATGTTTATCGCAAAAGGGCAATTTATTTTGCAATGATTCAGATTTTCTATACCGTGATTTTAACTAAACCGTACCGTGATGTTAAACAGTCCATGTTGGATTATTATGGGTCTTGCAGAATCAGAGTCCTTTGTTGCCTCGAAGCATATAAGTGTCCATTATACAATATGTACCTATTCGGTACTGTACCCACTGCAGCTGGCAGAAAATATCTTCTAGTTTTCTAATAAAATGAGAAGTGGAGTAAAGCGTGTCGTCAGAGTAGTGCTTCGGGTGTGAAATATTTTAAATAAATACGCAAACTTTATATTATATTTTCAATACTTAAGAATAAAACAGAGAAAGATAGAGAGAGATAGGTGTGTCATTTTCCTATGGAAGTTTATGATTCAAGCTGATTTTGCTAGTACGAACGAGTATAATTGGAATTCGAGTAACTTATTTTCCACGCAGCTAGCTAGCATTTTCCAGATGCAAGTTTTATTCATTGGGTCAAATTGTGTAAGTCTGTGTTCATTTGACACAGTTTCGCTTGGCACGCATTGAAATGAATTTCCTCCTTGTCCGCGGGTAGCATGAGTGTGCGGCGGGCAAAGCGAATAATAAACACTGCACGCGAAACGCGTCTTCGTAAAAATCCCGAGCTCGTCCAAATAGCCGAGTCGGCGCACTCGGCCGCGGGCACCAGGAGAACATAATGAATCAGGGTAACGAGTCAAGTTAAAGGCGCTTCGTGATGCCGAAGTCAATCACGAATACGTGCCGCCGCTAGCGAATGCCATCGTCATAATATTATTTTCAGCGTATTTATTCGGACGATTGCTTCATTGTCGCAGAGTCTCGTGATCCGGAGAACAGAAGTACCTGGAGCAAAATGTAACGGACTTTATATTTATATAAACCGCTCGCCGTACCGCGTTGAGCGACACCTATTGGACGGATACATTATCAACATATTATAATATTGTATAAATTTCACGTTAGTGTTTCGTATGTATTCGTTTTCGGTTATCACGTGTGTGTTCGTTCAATATCACGAAGTTTGAAACTATTAAATGTAAGTTAGTTGATAACGCATTGATACTTTTATATAAAATAATATTTTTTTAATTAATTGGTTTCATTTTAGAATCTTGTTAGAACTTTAAAAATATTTCATGCATTTGGTACTAGAAACTATTTACTAATAAAAAATATTACATTTTGTACAATATTTTGTAAGTAAAATCCCAACTTACCTACTTACGTACTTACTAACTAAACATCATACCGCTTCCTTGCAGGGGTAGGCAGAGAGAATATATCGCCACATCACTCTGTTTTTGCAAACATTTATTCCCTTCTTCAACATTCATGCATCTCCTTTTGCACATTCATTATTTTGTAAGTAGTAAATACAATTTCATTGGTAGACCATATGGTATCAGTTGTCCGATGTAATTTACCATAATTGTCTTTAAAAGAGGATATTTAAACAGTACCTAGCGTACAAATATAAATTATCGTAACAAATTAGTAATTAAGAAATGGGAAAGATTTTAATAACATGTAAATTGATAAAATTTTACTGTACTTACCTACAAAATAGATTCATAATTATTTGTTTATTTTTCATCTTCGAATCTAAATATATTTTCCGAAAAACAATTCTATTCAATAATATTCAAAATATTGTCTTTCTTTTCAAAAGTACTTATATTATAATAAATAGTTATTATTCAAATAATAATGTTTTTCTCTTTTTTTTTACTAAAAAATAAATATGATGGCCAGAACTTAGGTTACTGTAAAAGTAAATAAATTTAAATAAGGCTTTTTTTTCAAGCTTGACAAATTTTTTTTTTCATTGTCATTTATTTTTGCACACACATGTAAATATATAGGTACTTATTAGTCATTTATATTAATATAATCTTCTTAATTCTGATCCCATACGCACCCAATGGTGCAAAGAGCACTGAATCAAATGTTATGTTGATCATAAACCATATAAAGACAAGGTGATCAGTCTTACGCTCCGGGCACCAGTCCAAGGAAAAAACATTTGAGATTAAAAAAAAACTGTATTTTTAATTTTGATCAATCTGGCTATCGAACACGGGACCTTTGGCGCGGTAGACAAATGCGGGAACCACTATACTTTGAAGACGGACATTTGTCATATACATATATTTGGATAGAAAGGATTTTCTTTCATACGGATGCGTCTCGAAACCGGCAGACTTAAATCTTGGTGACCGATTACATACTTACATTAGGTACCACCATTTTGTAAAAATTACAATTTGTAAAAATAAAAATATATATTATAAAGGAGTAACCCGCAAAGGCTTGTCTGCAGATAGGATAGTAAGGATAAGGAAGTTAAATGTGAAAAATACATCAAAAGCACCCAGACCAATTTTAAATCTTTCTTGAATTTATATTGCAATTGGCGGGAATCGAACCCGCGAGGCCAGTTTCGCTGTCGAGCGTCCACCCAACTACGCCACGGCGCCCGTGAAAACCAATTATCGTCTATGTACATGCTCTTACATAAATATATAATCATGTAAAGGTCACATTTTCAATATACGAGTATGTAATAATGCCTCAACACCATTGTTTGCTGTTAGCTATACGGTTAGCTCCCATTCTATATAGTTACAATCCCACATTTGTTCGCTTCCCTCGTATAATTACGATTATTCCATTACCACCTGGACCTCTGGGTGAAAAATGACTACAGGATCTTGATTATGAGCTAGAAAGGTCGACGGGTCAGCTCCGAAAGCGGGTACTTCCAGTAACACAGCGGCCAATTGGATGCGAGCCGAGGTTCGAGCCTTAATCTGCGGTTTATGTTCATTATGGAGATAGTATAGCACTTAGAACCTACTGGAAATGGAACGATTACGCCTGAACCTGAACTCTGGTTCATCAGATTGCCAGGCAAAGTACAGTCTGAAAGGCTAGTGTAGTAGGTACCAATGGCGCCAGGTATATTTATTTTATTATTATTATGATATTTATTTATAAATATATATATATATATATATATATATATATATATATATATATATATATATATATATATATATATATATATATATATATACATATATTTATATATTTACACATATATATAAATATATATATATATATATATATATATATATATATATATATATATATATATATATATATATATATATATATATATATATATATATATATATATATATATATATATATATATATATTTATTTAAAACTCAAAGATTAATAAAGTCTGAAAAAGCGTTTTTGGCTTTGAGTGTAGAATTTGATTAATTCCTCTTCTTCTAACCTTTATCCGCACCCAATGGTGCATAAGGCACGGCACTGGCTCGGCGTGTTTTTTTTTATCATGATGATTTTATAATATGAAGGCAAGGCGTCAGTCCTGTACTTCAGGTCCAAAGTGATACAAAAACTTAATTGATTAATTATTTAATTTAAACCTTCCTGAGAATTGAACTCGAGGCCTAAAGCACGGAAGCCAAATGCGCTAACCACTACACTATAGAGGCGGCGATAATTCATTTTATAATACTGTAATAATAATAAAAAATTACAAAAATAGCTTTTTTTCTTTTCAATGTAAACCTTTACGTTATAAGCACAAAAAAAGATATATGTCGTAGTCGTACAGGAGAAAGTGACCAACTAACAAAACGTAATATGTTCAAAATGGCCATTTAAGCCACTTTTGCTTGGCAAGAAAATAAACATCAATGCAGTTAGTCATTTTTAACAAGTCAATATATTATACTTCCAAGTATAAAATCGCTCTGGGATTATTTCACGGCAAAATTGTGGAATTGTGTAATTGGCTTAATTTTTTATAAATGTAACTATTTTTTATTATATACTTTTTTTAAATGCAAAGCTGTACAATTCCTGAACAAATTTTAAAAAAAGACTCGTTAATTTTACTTAAAATAAAATCTTCAATAAAAAAAAAAACAAAAAAACAACTTAAGTTAGTGAGATATCAAATAGTCAATAATCACGTTTTTGTAAAAAATAGATACTTTAAAAAAATTATTATTATTAAGTATCTTGTAATAAATAATACAAGATACTTTAAAAAAAGAGATGGTTGGATTACCATATTTATCTATATGCTGTACGTAAATAAAAATATGGTGGATATCCATACTCCTTTACAAAAATCCATTCAGCATATTGAAAAAAAAAATGCTTATTGCACCTTAATTCCATTCCAAAAATACTATAAAGGAATCGAAAACTATTCACCTACTCCCCTTCTGCTTAGCTCTCTGCGCAGAGTACCAAGTAGTAAGTACATGCGAGGGAGGTAATAAAATTCCAAATTACTAATTTGCATTGTAAAATCAATCTTCTCATTTTTTCCATTGTGTTATTCCAAAATAGTGTAATATATGCATTGTAGATATTTTCCTTTTATTAAAACTATTTCATAGTTACGCATCTTTTGCAGGTCGTGAGAAAAACTTCAGAGTCAGAGTGTCCAATGAATCTACAACAATGGGGATACCGTATGATTTCGACAGCGTGATGCATTACCGGAACAACTCATTCTCCAGAGATAAGAAGAGAAGACCCACCATCCTCCCGAGAAACCCGTTCATCAAGGTGCTGATGGGCCAGAGGATCAGGGTGTCCGTGTCAGACATTGCCAAGTTGAATCGGCTGTATAGGTGTGACAAGAGAGTGTACAGTATGGGGAATGATATTCCCGGAGCCATACACTGGGACGCTTACAGAGAAACAGTTCTAAATGAGGATCCGATATATTTCAACAAGTTACCTGAACCGGAGCCTCTGGAATTTGAAGAAAATCAGTTCAAGCTTCTTAGTTTTATATTGGGAAGTAAAAATGGATCTCGAGTGGGTATAGTAAATTGAATATCAGCTATTATATCAAACATATTAATAATTATTCTAAGTTAACAATAACATTTTATTAAATATTTCAAACAAATAACAGAAACGCTTCTTTTATTAAAACTTTATAAAAAAATATTTATTAAGATTTTTTTATCATTAATAATTCAGCATAGATGACTGTGTATGAGAAAGTGCATTAAGAATATGAAGAGATATAGGAATCACAACCAGTCTTTGGACGGTTTGAGTGATCACTACATACACCGCGTAAATTTCACCATTCTACACATGATTGACAACCACATTACTTAAATTTAGAAGTTGTATTTATATTCAGGTAGTAATGCCCAGACATCAATATTCCTATGTCAATAACCTCTTCATCTTAGACGATATATCAAGTAAAATATTGAATGCAGATTAAACACTTTTTTTCAAATAAAAAAAGAGATAATTCGCTCACTCCTTTCAAGAACGTCATAAATCAAAAATTGTGAATTTTCAGTTATACATGTTTTCGAAATGCCCAAAAAATGTACTTTATCCCAGCAAAAGAGGCATATTTTCAACTTGACATTTACCCACTATAGGGCAGAAAGTGTTGTTTTTGCATTTTGAAGAAAAGGCATTGTTTAATTTTTTTTTAAAGAAACTTGTTATTTTTCAAATGGAGAAAAAACCTTCCGGCTTAACCTTAAAAGATCTGTTGCACAGTAAAAAGTTCAATAAGTGGCTTGATATTTATTTTTAATAAATTGTATTCTATTTTTAAACCTTAAAAACATTCTCCTGAAAAATCACGTTTTTTGATTTATGACGTTCTTGAAAGGAGTGAGCGAATTGTGTTTTCATTTTGGTATGTACATACACAAATATTTCAATATCATACTATTTTCGTGAGCCTAAGCAGTTTATTATTAATAATAGATATCAAACTGTGGTAGAGTGAGTTCGCACCCAGAAGCTCTGACTCAAAGTCCTTGACACTAACCACGGGACCATAACCTGACTTTATTTTTACTTACCTTCTTATCTCTTAAAAAATCATAATTTAAATATTGGGGAAGAGGAAATAAAGAAATAAAAACATAGTAAATTTACATATTATACAAATGTAATTTTATTACAAAAGTTTACGCAGTGATTACTATATTATTACAGTTGTAATTTTATATGCAATGAATGTTACCAAAATAAATGAATTGTACAAATACATCAGAAAAACATTTGTTCATTTAGTCAAATTATTTCTCAAATTTTATCTCAAAGAAAACATTTTAAATTGGTAAAAAATGCGAGGTTGGTCTACACATATGAAAGAAAGTGACATGGAATAAATTATTTATTTCATTTCATTGTTCATGAACAGCGTAATGTTAATAAAGTTGAATCGATGCGACAATATAGCGAGATAAAAAGAACTAGAACAAATAAATACACAAACATATAAACCAATAACAAATAATATAATTTTAGATACTCATTCCATTTTGGTCCGATTAAAAATTCTTAAACACTCTCAGGAATGGATCACATACAATAAAAGAAGCACATACAATCTGATATATTAAAAATGCAATAATCACAAATATAACATAAATTAAGTGTATAATTGGGAAAACAAGATACAAAACAAATCATGAAACAATGTTGATTAAATAAAGACGTAAAGAGTATTTACATAATCAAAAGAATATCTTTAAGAATGTTGATAATAACTAACAATTGGATTGCTTTAAAAAGGTAGTTGTAAACATCTAGAATGCCAGTTCCGGCATCTAAAATCTCATTTAGAACAGCCTGAAAACCTCATAATTCAATATGAAATGTTAATTTTTTTGAACAAAGATGAAAGTCTGGGCACCCCAGGGACCACGACTTGGCATTTTGCTGGCTTTTGTGTTCACTTTAACTTTGTAACGTTCAATATTCTGCCTATTATTGGACATCCATATTGCATAACCTTACACGAGTGCATAAAGTGATCAATTAAGCCGGTCAAATAATTGCTAAGTCGTAAGCCCTGGGATACTCCATCTTCCTTCTTCCATCTTTTATATAAAAAAAACGATAGATGTTTCATCTCAAGTTGAGACAACTATAACATTGATATATCAACCGTAGGGTGAATAATCCAGTGTCTGATAGAATAAATAATAATAAACCATAGAATTTACTCTATCCAAAACAGTCTGATTTTAATTATCAGTTTTTAAGGAATTCACCTGATTGGCCTTCGGTATGTCTCATCAAAGAAAGAAATAACAATATGTATACCAGTATCTAAAGTCGCCAAGGCGAATTATGTAGCCATAGTCTAGCCTGACTGAATATTCTGTGCGAGAAGCAGCCAGAACGTCAGTACAGTATAGAATCGGATGTTTGCAACCATCTTTAAAATTAACTCTTTATAAAAAGCAACTCAAGTTTTACAAAATTAATACACTTACATGAATCACATACTAATAAGATAAAAATAAAATATTCATTTTGTCAATGCACACGCTAAATGGCACCATGAAAAATATAATTATATACACCACATGGTCATATTGTAAGCGCATCGATGACATATTACAAACTAAAAAATAATGGGGTTATAACTTAGGATAACTTATAAAAAATATATTACATATCTGAGAGATGGTTATTATATTTTGATAGGGGTTAAATTATCGACGGAGAGATGATTTTATTACATAATTCTGTCATGGAAGAATTGATATAAATGCACAAAATAGTTTAACACCTCATCTTAGTAGACAATTATAGCAGAAATACAATTATTCCACGTTCATAGTGTTAAGTGGACTTATATATTATAAATTCTAAATTCAGTTTGATAATAAAACAAACGAAAATAAGCAGATCTTCACTCTGTATCTCATGTGAAGAAGAACCAAAGCACATGCATCCCTCTTACCTGGTTATTTAATGAAATTTTCAATGAAAATTTACATAAGTGCCTACTTCGAAAAGAAATGTCTATTTTCTGTTCTTTATTGAGACTCATAAGATAGTCCTCCCACAAAACTAGATGTGTATGTAGTAATACATATAAAGTATGGAGTTTACATAGCAAGCAAAAATGATGTTTTGTAGATAATTTTAAATATCCACATTTTAGATGCATTTAGGAAATTCATTTAAAATTGTTAAAAAAAAATATATACTAATTTTCATCATTTTTTTATTTGAAAAAAAAGTGGAAAGACCCTATTGCGGAGTAACGAGATTTAACCAAACATTAAAGACTGCAGAAAATTATTACGAGCACTTTTATAATTTCAGAGGGCAAATATGAAAAACTGACTTTAAAAAAAATGCTAATTTATTTTATATTACTGTATTTACCTATATTATCACACCCTTTAGAGATTCTGTGCCTCACAAAGCTATGGTGGTGCTCATAAGTTTAAGTTAGCAAAATTTAAATTCCAATAAAAGCTTTTGTCATATATTTAATTATTTTACAGTTCAATCAGTGCTAGTTCTTTTTTTTATGGAAATATTACTAGAGGAATATGTATGTGAAAGAGGGAATATATAAAAATTAATTAATATGTACACATTTAAGGCAGTAAAATTAGGCACCATATTATTAAATTGAAATACATACTAATCATTTAAAAGTTTAATTAATGCAGGGTAGTAATCATAGTCACTTTATTGCGACCTGCTAGCACACTTACTTTAAAATACATGTGTGTACATCATAAAACATTACTAAAAGGTAAAATAAAATGGGGCATTAAATACAAAATTTCTTTTGTTTATATGAGATGAGAAATTTGGTGAAAGAAAAAAAATCATTAGCTCTATTTCAAATATTTATCGGTGATGGTTACATTTCAAAGAATCTACCCCAAAAGTGGATATCGCCAGTCGATTTTAAAATTGTAAATGAGAAAATGAATCGAGTGGGGCAATAGAGTATGTAGGAGATAGGAGTCAATATACATGTGAACTTCAATTTTGATGGTAAGTAATTTTCAAAACTGATTTAAACTTAGGTATAACTAAGTCTATGTAATTTGATTTATTAACAAAGTACATATGTACATTAATATCTAAGAGGGTGATTTTTCAAAAGGGCATTTAAAAAGTTTATCACCATAACAACAACAAAAAAACTTAAATTATTATTCTTTATTAATTATTCTTCCGTATTTTGAAATATGCTTTTGTTGAAATGCCGAACATTCCTCCGCACAAAAGTACAGTAGAAGCCGGCTATAAAGGCACCCAGCTTAAAAATACATACAAGCACTGGAAGGTAAATTTAAATAGACTTTAAAAGAAATAAAGGTTAAAGTTTTGTCAAGTAATATTTTGGTGGACACTCAATGAAAATGATCCGAAATAAAGAATGTAACGTTTCAAAAATTAATGGAGTATTGTGGACAGTCGCTTGTAAATTTAAACAAGAAACCCTTCTTATGAACAGTCCGGATTGGAGAGGACGAAATCAAGACACAGAAAAAATACAACAGTGGATAATTGTTTGTTCAAAAAGGAAAATTTTTAAAAATATTAAAGAAAATTTAAAACGTCAAAATATGTAGTTTTTTTTTAAATTCATTTATAACGCGGGTCAGATACGCCTCTTGCGAACCCGCGTTATAACCGACTTCCATTGTATAAGCAACTTTGCCTGCTATAACTTTTCATCTATATGTCATTTTATATAAATGCGCCTCTACTCAGGTGGAAAATGGTGAAATTTTGTCATTTTATATGTGAAAATATTAATTTCAGCATTGATCAGTAGTAAACCGAAAACATTGTTATGAGTATGTTTACCCTCTAAGACATTAGAGACATAACAAAAATATAGAGCGAGTTAAAATAAGTAACCCTGAAACATTCAACAATAAATAATGAAACAGCCTAAATCTATGTGCTTATACAAAACATACATCTATTACATAGAAATATGAATACAACATACATAATTTTTATTTCTATATAAAATTATTGTTTCCTCGATATTAAAAGATGAAACCCTGTGGTTCTACAATTAGAATATGAGTAAAGCTTGAATAGTAGAAGTAGGTATGTGTAATATTTTGAGCAAAAATGTGAAAGAAATCTAATATTTAAAGGTGGAGACTGACCGGAGCATTTCGTCGTAACGTAACACGTTACGATGCGAGCATTCAGACAGTCAGTACACCGAATCGAGCGCTCCATCCATAGTTTCGGATGCTCGGTGATGCTCGCCGCGAGCGATGTTATGACGTTATGTTACGACGAAATGCTCCGGTCAGTCTCTACCTTAACATTTTCACAGTTAAAAAGGAAGGAAAAGTACAAAAGGGATATTTTTTTTAAAAACTCATTGCAATTATTATAAATTTTGAAGAGGAAAAAATTGGTCACTAGAGTGAAAACTCTGTGACAAAAATTATTTACAAAAATTGAGAAAGCAGTAGAGGAATATTTTTTCTACTGAATCAAACAAGGGGTCGATCACAGATCTGTCATTTGGCTTCAAATGAGTGAGTTTCCAATGACAACTTTTTATGGATATAAGAAAAGAGTACAGAATAGACTAAAATTACTTCATCATCCAACTCTATCAATATCAAGAAATAGTTTAAAAGAAAATTGCATTAACATAACTCATTTGTATCAATCAACACGGTTTTTTTTATTTTGTAGGACTTCATATTAAATGAAATGTAAAAAATAAAAGTAAAATACATGAATCTACAATTGATGCCCTTACACAAAATATCATAAATGCCTCTTTTAGCACTTTCTACAGTCTATATTTTCACACACCAGTACTTGAACTTGAAACTTGATAGAAATGAAACAGTTTAGAGAATTCAACATAAATTCAGATATCCTTTTTGTATTGTATTCCAAAAAATAGGGATAGACGTATATCACCCTAAATAAATCAGATGTTATAAGATCATTACAAATACATATGTAGTATGAAATATTATTAGTCAGTCTATGTGTTCGATAAGCAACATGTGAATAACTCGTCTACAAATATAAGTAGGTGAATTCAGCAATAGCTATGCAAATTCAATATCCATCAAAATCCCTGTAAATCCTGATCCAATTTTTAGTTTATTAATTTCTCCAATATAAAGAGAATACATACATTCCACCTCTAGTTAATTACAAGTAAAATGGCATTTCAAGATAAATTAGTACACCTTTTTTTGTTTTTTTTTTTAAATTGCCGTTTAGACTAAGTAAAAATATTCGTTTTATACAATCTTCTGATTATTTTCTTCAAATACACATATACAGTAAAAGCTTGGGAATTCAAACAACAATAACTCAAGTGTTGCCATAATTTTAAAAAAATTACAGAACACTGATTCCATCAATATTTTCTTCAGATTCCAAAAGAACTACGAGTTCAAAAAAACATACATAATTTGAAAAATGTTATGATTTTTTTTCTTTTTTTCAACTGATTATAATTGTTAATTTTATTTGTCTTTTTGTTATTTAGTAAAAAAAAATTTTTTTTTGGCATCGTTGGACATCAGTTTGTATTTGGAAAATGAATGAAAAAATTCAACTTGTTTAATCAAAATCAAATTATCAAATTTTGGTCCCATCAATTTCAAATTTATGGGCTCTTACTGTAAATGTTATCTGCATTTTCCCCAAGAGTTGATAAATTATTCCCGACATTTTTCTTTATGCTTAAAACACTGCTTTATTTATTTGCCATAAATGTTTCACGAGGGAAAAAACAGAATAATAAAATATTCAACATATTGCGCACTCCTTTCAAGAACGTCATAAATCAAAAAACTTGATTTTTCAGGAGAACGTTTTTAAAGTTTAAAAAGAAATCACAATGTATTAAAAATAAACATCAAGCGACTTATTGAACTTTTTACTGTGCAACAGATCTTTTTAGGTAAAACCTGAAGGTTTTTTCTACATTTGCAAAATATTTAGTATATTTAAAAAAATAATTAAACAATACCTTTTCTTCAAAATGCAAAAACAACATTTTCTGCCCTGTAGCGGGTAAAAAATATGCCGCTTTTGCTGGTACATATGTATATAGTACATTTTCTGGGCATTCCGAAAACATGCACAACTCAAAATTCACGATTTTTTATTTATGACGTTCTTGAAAGGAGTGAGCGATATTTGAATTAAAACATAAATCATACTTTCCAGCACTAAAATATCTTTAAGAAAGTATTCACAAAAATATTAGAAGAGAGATCATTGTCCCAATATTGAAGCATTTATATGCAATGCAGCAATTTTATTTCTATTGATATATGTATTCCTTAACATATAATATAAATATAAATGTAATGAATTTATCGATTGATGAATAATTTTTGACAAATTACCAAATTATAATGATGGGATTCCACAGGAATAAACAGAAAAAAATCACTACAAGCGTACTTTTAAATCTTCCATGCGTTGTTTGATGCGTTGTCTTAATTCGGCATATCTAAAGGGAAATTAAATCATATTAGAACCTAATCGTAAGTACTTTTAATTTTTACATATTATGAAAGAAGACATCCTAAAAATTGATGGTAAAAAGAGATCCCAATGGCAAAATATAAATAATTAAAAAAAAAACAAGTTACAAATTTAAGAAATGTGAAGTTTTAAATTTGTATAAAGTCATATATTTATAATTAACACAGATTAACTAAGTACATATATGATTATATTTTGACATTTAATACCTATACTTGCATGGCAAACATTTTATGTTTTATGAGTTATGAAATTTTGTTGTAGATTCAGTAATTACTTTTTAAAGTTTGAACATAATGTTAAATGTAAATATTTGTTTCCATAGATTAATTTTTTGGCTTGATGCATCATACATTATCTTATTACACTGACGCTATTAAGTCGCGAAAGGAATCGCACTGCCAATTACTTATTTTTAAAGATTTTTAATGTTAAAACATTTATAATCAGCACCCAAATCTTTGCATCCTATCACCACAGAAAAAGCATTTAATACTATGGAACATATCACACGGCCTATTATATTAAGGACCTATTCTAGCATCTGGCAAATCTTGTTCTATTCTAGTACCAAATTGATTCTCGTCAAACTGTGTTGATGATGGCAGATAAATGGCATATAAGGTACTGATGAAAGGATTTTTTATAAGATCACCGGAATGGAATCCAGTAATTATGTTAGTATAGGCTGTGAAGATGAGGATTATAAATACCTGTGCTTAATTCTCAAGGTCTCCCGATCCTCCTCTATACCATACATATGAAGGATGGCTTGACACTCGGACATGGACAAGTTAATAAACTGCGCAACCTCAGAAGAAACCTACAATTTTAAAACCAAATTATAAGAACATTATACTTAAGAAGTATGTACATATTTTGATATTTGAAAAAAGTGTTTTGGATGAAAATAAAATGTGTATGGAAGAAAGAAAAAAATTAACTTGAAAACCATGCTGAATCTGAACCTGAAATATATGCTTTTAATAGAAATACAATTTAAATATAACACCAAACACACACTACATAAGAATAATTCTAGGGTTTCTTTAACACAGTAAGGACGAGAAAGATATTTCTACCCGTTCAGTCGATTGATGCTTAACCCTTTCCATCCCCCAAAATGAAAAAAAAAATCTAGGAAGACAGTTACATTCCAATTAGAAAAAATCTTTTGTTCTCTGCTCCACATACTGTTGTAATACATATGAGTGACAAAAATGTAAGCTTGGAATTTAAATAAATAATACTAATGATGAAAAAAATGTCGAATAACATCCGACATGGGACCTAAGAGGAAAAAATCGATGTCGAATGAGATTGGACATTAGACCAGTAAGGGTTAAGGACGGGAAGGGTATTTTTACCTTCTGTGCCGGCTTCGTTTCAAAGTCAGAATAGAAGGAATTACATATTTAGTGATTTTATAGGAATATTATGTACCAATCTATTTGTTAAGGTCTTAACTATATGTACATAATTATCAAATCCCAGCAGTCTGCAGGCGTAAAAAACACCCATCCGAAAAGTGTTAAGATCAACTACACGGAAACAAATCAAACAAAATCAAACCATGATAATCAAGTGAATGCAAGACTCCGAGCTGAATTTCTGCAAACACGAGTAATAAATCTAAGGATAAAATCAATACAAACCTCTCCTGTTTTATCAGCATCCATCAAGAACAATCTAGAGACATCTTCATGTGGTCCCAAAGTAACCCTTACCAAAAGGGGATATTCATCATCCTTCAAACACCGCTGTTCTGAAAATGCATAAATCACAACACTTGTATTTTATACTGTCATGGACACTGAATTAATATTAACAACTCGCTTAATTGTTGCAATACAATACTAGTGTAAAAAGTAACAAATTGGTAATAACTTACCACCATTATCTCGGACAACATACAACGCAAACCGCTGAGCGTTGGAGTCCACCTTGTATTTATCCAACATCAAATTAATGACTTCTTGAGTGGACACAAGTGAGGTGACCCAAACTGACATCTGGCTTCCATAGGGGGGGGTAAAGAAGGATGTGTCTCGATTGTAGAAATGACCGTTGATAGAACAACGCCTTCTAAGTGCCGCTGCCCTTTGCCTAAAATAATACATATGTAATAGCCTCTAGGATTCCGAGAATTCATAGAAATGCTAGATAATTCAAGATTTGTGATATTTATAGACACATTTTTAACATAATTGAATTATCCATACGGATAAATCTGCAAGGGCAGCTGTATATTACAAATAAAGGAAAATACTTGTAATGTTTTTCGGGTACAGCGTTGCTATGGTGAATACATTTGTTTGTAATAAAATAAAACTTAGGTGTAAGTAATAATATTAAAATACATATATATTTTTTAAAATCAATGTTTGATTTAGTAAATACCACTATTTCTTAAAATCTGTGACACATCATTCCGCATCATTTTCTAACACCATGTTTGAAATACGGTGTTTGAAAATGATGCGGAACGCATCGAAATACGTGTCACAGTAGATTTTAAGAAATAGTGGTATTTACTGAGTAAAACATTAATTAAAAATGGATAGATTTTACCACAAAGTGACTGCCGAATAAATTAGTGATAAAATATTTTTATTTATAATCCAATAGAAATATTCACTCCTCCCACTAAGTAGAAAATCTCATTGAATCATATTGCCATGTTACACAGAATACGCAAAACAACAACTTTACAAGAATGCATTAAAAAAAACAACAACAAAAAATGTATAGTTTTAAAGATTATAAAAAAGAACTACTAAAATCATTTGTGACTACTGATAATCATACCTTCACAGTTAGGAGCGCTTTACATAGAGTATGTTGATGTAAAGAAGCGCATTTCTTACCTTCTTTTACCTGTCCTCCTCTTAATGGCGGTGGAACCAAGTCGCGAATGGTGAACCCTCCGTACCACTACAGAGCCTTGGGCCGGTATTATGATATGATCATCCACTGGATGGGCATAGTTGATGGATTCATTATCTGAGGCACTGTCCTGTAATCACACACATTAAACTTCACTTAGAGAATGGAAAATCACAAAGCAATTTTCTGTAATACTCATTTTATTTGTACACCTAACATTGATAAGAAGCTATTTTGTGTCTAACACAGAAAAAGCGTGGATAGTTTATTGCTTTGAAAAAATAATTGCTCATCACAAATGGAATCATTACTAGCCAGGATCAAAACTTCTACAAAAATGAACAAAAATATAGAGTATAATTACTATTGCAACTATACCTATATATTGCAGTAAAAATATTTAAAAAAAATCAATATGAAACTTGTATTATCTGTGGTTTAGTTCTACACTAGGCATCAAAGTTGGCCACATGATAAAATTTGGGTACACAATTAATTCATAAAATGTAATGTTGGTAGAACTCACCTCATTATTCTGACGGTTGAACTGCTCTGGCCCGGATACGGATCTACTTAACTCATAATTAGAATCATTACTTTCATCTAAACTTCCTATCCAACTATTATCCATAGAAATAGCTCTATTATAGGCACTTGTATCATTCTTAGGTAATTGATCCGGTATTTTGGCACTATCTTTTACCTTAGATATTTTTTCTTCGTAATTCTTTACTCTCTTCAATGTACCTTTTGGATAGTCGTCATTGAAATAAGCGTGATTTTCATCCAGCATTTCCTCTAATTTATTCTCACAGTTAATGCTAAAATTATCCAAGTTATGCGAACACTCGTTACTATTATAACTACGCACCATAATATCACTATACAACTTGAGGGAATCATTTATCTTCTTAGGATCTATGGGAGAATTAGCTTTTAATGTATCTTCATTGAGCGATCTGGACATGGCCTCTTGGTCCAGAGGCATAAGATTATTCCTATTTAAAAGCTTCTTGATATCAACATCCGAATTAGGCTTAAGCGTACTATCATCGCAGGAATTATCGAACTCCACATAGTGAGGCTGAGAGGCTTTATCAGGAACTGCAGGCTTTAATGTCGCTTCCATGGTATCTAGGGGTAACTCTAGACAATGTGACTCTGATTTGGGATCTTGAGGAGAAGTGGGCGCACTGCCACTGAGAGTATTACAGATTTCGGAATGGCTACCGGAATGGCTGCCGGAATGACTGATTGAAATAGAATCCGAGGACTCTACACTGGATTGGGAAGGCAGACAAGCCGGCATAGTTTGATACATTTTTTCAGTATCGTCAACCTTCCTTTCTACTTGCAGGAGCTGATCTAACTCGTCCCAATCCATCTGTTTGTAGTCTAGTTTGTTGGGAAGAGTTGCGGACGCTTTGTGCGGTGCAACGGCGGGAGATTGAGGAGGAGTCGGAGTGATAGAAACACTCCCGGATGATTGGTTGCCACTGTCTTCACTACACCGGGAGCCGGATTGTCCTCCAACACTGAGTTTCTCCATTTGATCGACACAAATTCCTGTATCAACACTACTAGTACTGATATTATTGTTCGGCTGAGGCGAAACCTAGAAATAAGCAATAAATCAGTTTTTTTTGTTGCCTAAACTGCAAAATAAACGATTGAGTTTAAAATCAATTTACCAAATCCCCATTAAGACTGTCACTTGGGCTGGCATCACCCCCGCGACTGAATGAATATCGACAGGAATTCCTCTTACGAATAGTAACGACGGTTCTTTGGTCATCATTTTCCTTCAAGTGGATGACACCTTTAACTCCCCAGTGGATTCTTAGAGCACCTTCCAGCACCAGTCGACCATTAACTTCTCGGGACCTAATTTCACCGCTCCGCGCATCTACATACTGATTATATGCCTAAACAAACAAAGAATTTCAACATTAATAATCAATAATGCTAAAATATAAACAATCTAGATTTGCAATATTTTGATAAAGAAACTTGTATTTATAATATATTTATAAAATGGTGTTTATGTTGATTCATATTTTACAAATACGAAAAAAAATAAAAAAAACAAAACTTTGCCAAAACAGTGTTCTAGACTTTTGATTAAGAAAAAACAAAGATATAAACGTTTTACTAGACATATGTACTTACTTATATGATTTAGAATTTTTAAAACAGGATTCATATTAAATAAACAAATAATTTCCCAAGATTCTGCACAATTGTCCAAATAACATTTTGTTGTGAATTAAAATTTTTAAAAAAACTTCTCTGCGTGAAGTGCTAAAAATAATATCTGGCAAGGTGACAATAGGAAATGCTTTCACTTTAGTAATAGTATTCTAAACAAATGACCTTTAACTTGAAATAACTACAAAATATGTGAGAAAAGACATAACGTCAATCAAGTGTTATTTAAGTTGTATTTCATTTCATCAATAAACACTTATGTATTTATACCCGCAATGATTTAAAAAAATGAATACATACTCAAATGACTTGGCAATTTATTAATAATAAATTAAAGGATTACCTGGATGTAGTTAACTCATATGATTGTAACAATTTATTTCTAAATACGAGTTTCTTGAAAAAACCACATGTAAAGTCTAAACCACAATAATGACAAGTTTGGTCATCTACTACTCAATTGTACGCAACTGAAGTGATTCACATAAATTTTTCATGCAATTTTAATAATCATAATGATTTTAAATATCGCTCACTCCTTTCAACAACGTCATACATCAAAAAACTTGATTTCACAGGATATTGTTTTAAAAGTTTAAAAATATAATACAATGTATTAAAAATAAATATCAAGCCACTTATTGAACTTTTTACTGAGCAACAGATCTTTTTAGGTAAAACCTGAATGGTTTTACTCCATTTGAAAAATATTTAGTATATTTAAAAAAATAATTAAATAATACCCTTTCTTCAAAATGTAAAAACAACACTTTCTGCCCTATAGCGGGTAAATATTAAGTTGAAAATATGCCGCTTTTACTTGGATATATTACATTTTCTGGGCATTCCGAAAACATGCACAACTGAAAATTGACGGTTTTTGATATTTGATGTTGTTGAAAGGAGTGAGCGATATCTAATTTAATTAAAATTTCACAACTACTGTAATTGCAAGTTTGAAAACATGGGCAGAATTTTATGCTTTTTGACATTAAGTTAATACCAGAAATAAAACATTCAGTAACATAATGAATGAAATATTGTACTGTAAGCACAAAACTCAGGCATTCCATACCTTTATGAGTTACGTAACATATGAAGTAGGTATAATAAAAAAGCAAATATATCAAAGTTACAACAGTCCGGGGATCATGAACTAAGAAATATGGTATAAAACGTAAGCTAAAACGCTAATAATGCACCTATGATCTTTAAAATATAAACTAAGAACACATTTGTTTGCTAAATCATTTCCACCATCTTCTTTTCCCCAATTCAATCGCAGTGAAGCGCCCTTGAGGTAGTATTTTACGAAAATGGCACTATATAAATTATTATTATAAAGATTAGACACGTCCGCCTCCGTAGTATAATGGTCAGCACGTTCAGTTAGCTTTTTGGAGGTCCCGGGTTTGAATCCCAGGGGGGGTCATATAAATATAATTGATTTTTCACAATAATATTTATTCAATATTACTCTGGACCCGTACCTGAAGCGCAAGGCTCACCTTTCCTTCGTGTATTTAACAATCATGATAACACTGCTTCTACATGATGCAGTGCCCTATGCACTATTGGGTGTGGATAAGGGTTAGAATTTTATTATTAGCAAAATAACCCAGAAAAACACAATTAGTATAAGCAAAACAGTTTAGTTAACATCTTGTCATGTTGAATTTCTGAACTAAATGGTACTAACCTTTAGCTTGGACTCTAAATGAGTTCTGGATAGGGATGGACCATTGCTTGAAGGTTTCGGGGCTCCCTTTTGCCCAAAACTCTTATGAGACTCCACACGAGTTCCGTGGCCAAATAGTTGAGGGCCGAAAAGGGCGCCGTAACAGGGCACGTGGCAATATGGTACCCCTTTGTGCTGGAATTAATTGAAACATGGATATCAAAGGAGGTAAAATATATATTTTTTCCACAAGTACCTTTGTCAGTCATTTACATAGATTTCAGAAGTCACTAACATTATGACTTCTCCAAATTTAAAAAATATTAAAAATCAAAACTTGATTGAACATCTATCCAATGGTGATTGAAACCGTAAAATTTCGTCCGTAACCGTCAAATATTGGTAGTTTTATTTCAGGATTCAGAGAAATCACTTTAAAATGTTTATTAAATTAATACTAGAGATTTTTATGACAGGTTTAATGATATGCAAATTTTACAAACAGATACCCAAATTCTGGAGAAATATATTATTAAATTGTTGATGAGAAACAAAAGATTGCTTGTGCTAAATATTTTATATTTATGCCAGGCACTTCTAGCAGGGTTTGTGGGAAATCCATACATTCAAAACATCGCTTTGTAATTTTAAGATTAAAGTTAGATTGAAGTTAAATATGTAAAACAAATATCAATAATTCATAAACTAATAACCCCAAATTATTTCATCAGATATTTTAAAACACACCTCTGCATGTTGTCCTGGATTTAATCGTTTTCCACATTCTTCACACCTCAAGCATTCGGGGTGCCAATCGTATCCAAGGGACTGTTTCCTCTCAGCTTAAAAATAAAAGCAAATGTATAAAATACCATACAACGTACAAACACACCAAACAGTATATGCTTTATGATATCCAGACATTACGCGATCGAATAATAAACTGCTTTCAAGTTGTACTTACAATGTACAGTTAAAATAAATTATACCTACAGAAGGCGAATCACAAAATGTAAATAAAATTAACAAAAACCAAAGTTATTTATGTATATTTGAGACCCCTTTAGCGAAGGCCAGTAATATTTAAGGAATTACCGAAATAAACAGGTTTTCCGCATTTATGACACTTCCACATTTTTCCTTTTCCCGTTACTTTAAAAAAAGGAAAACTGATCAAAATATCAAATCAACATCACAGAACGACAAATTGACAAATTGTGTAAAGCAAAGACAATAAGTGAAAAAGAAAAATGATTACGAATTTCGTCTTCGCATTTTCAAGTTTATAGGCTGAAAATTACTGTGTAGGAACTTTATCTAGATTCTTCTAATTTTATCAAAATTCTCACTTACAAACAATATTATGGTTCCAAACCTTCCATTTGATTTTGAAATATTATTGTTGGTTTGAAAAGTTTACCAATAATTGAAATACTAAGTAATATTTCAAATATCTGCGGAAATAAATAAACAAAAATACATATTTTTAATTTTGCATTGGCATTTAAAGCTTTGTGGAACTCAAAAGGTTGAAAATCATAAGCGAATATTATCTTAACCTTTTCAATACCGAAATGTTTTAAAATTTAAAAATAGAACCTAAAAAGCATATTTTTTTGTTTTTTGATATTAAAGATATAATGAAAATTTGCCAAATATATACACCGTGTGGCGTTTGAGCTGCCATTTACTCAGAAAAACAAAGTTTAAATATTCAGGGTTGCTACAACTTGATACAGAGAAAACATTTACTTATAAATAAAACGGAGTAAAATATGTTTATTCATTTATGTTAACTAAAATTCGAAAAGGATTAACATAAATGTAAATGTTGCACATAAAAAAGTAATTTAAAAAAACTGCAGTCGGTAACCCTGTATCAGAAACTATTAGTGGAAGCTTTTAGAAAGATGACTATAACTTTTATAATATCACTAAATTATAATATTTTAGTATTTCTTGATCTTCCAAAGAGTTGTCTATATATTCTAATAAAAAAATATTCCAATCAGATTTGATACCAAAAGAGAGCGTTTTTGTATTGCCGACCAGGCGAGCACGCAATTGAAAAGCGTGTTAACGCGCTCATGGCAGCGAACCAGTTAATGTCACAAATAAATTATTGCTTAAGCAATATTCATCTACATACTCCATAGAAAATATGAAACTTAACTTTGCTGTAAAAAAATCACTGGATTGGAAATTTATTATTTAAATTTCTCAGAAGAATAAAATTAGTACAAATGAACATTGATTTATTTATTTTAAAAATCAGTAAAGACTTGCGAAGTAGGCAAGTATTCGTTGAGCTGAATAAAACCTTGCTTTCACAAGTAAAAATAGTATCACAAAGGGTATAGATAATAAGCTGAACTTAAACAACATACCCCAGTTTTATAATATTACTGAATATTATTATTTGACAGGAGGATAATATTTACTCTATGGTAATGTTTCAAATAATGTGTTCCGTTGACACTTGTTCCTTGTTTTCAATGTCAAAAAAGTTTTGTCTCTAAATTTTTTGTTTGTGACGGTTATTGTAACTTATTGCATTGTCAAAATTCTTTTACGGACTACTATTTGTGTTACTAAATTTGTGATGTGTCAAAATAATATATGAACATTATCTTTGGAGAGTTGGAATTGAAAGTAGGGCATTATTTTGCATTACATACTTCTTATCAAACATTTATACAAATTCCAATGTTAACACTGATTTCTCTTTATATTTTTGTTAAAAAGATATATTTATTGTAGTGTATAACTCTGCAGTACCTCTGTTATTGTCAACATAAAGTTGATAACCTTGATTATACATTGTTTGAAATTAGTTGTTTTTTGTCAAAAATTGAAAACTAAATTTGGATTCTGTGTTAAAATCACAGAGTAATTCTCATTTTTTTCAATGTGTTTTTGACTATGTTGTTATTAAATTATCGCATAGAATGTCGCATCATTAATATTTATTATATTTTCAATGACAGGTATAATTTTCTGGTATTGTTTTAATTATGCACCTTGCAAGGTTAATGATTAAATTATGCATTTAAAAACAAGTGTTTAACTTAAATAAAATTTAACTTTTTTATTTAAGAACTGAATTTATCTGGAAATTAAAGAAGTTCCAAACAAATGACCTAAAGTTGGGTATCCCCTTGAATAATAAACATGTAGCGCTCTGCGAAATTGCAACATTTCCAATGTAGACATTTTGCTTGCAACAGTTGTGAACATACTGTGCCCCAATACATGACAATAGTGATCACCATATGATCTCTGTTGAAGCAGATCGTGGCGAATCACCTGAAATGAAGCGTTAGCCATGCACGCTTAGAGCGCACAAACATATGCATTACTATATTTGCGATCGTAGTAGATACACATCTTTATAGTTTTTAATACATGTTGAGACCAAATAATGAACAAAGCTTTTCAGCAATATCCATGGTGTCTTTATACAACCTGTGGGATATACTCACGGCTTTTTTAAACAAAAAAGGTCTCGGAACTCACTTCATGTCAAGATTTTTACTAAAACAATTTATTTTCAAATATCACTAAAATAAAATGAGACTTTTCCTATCATTTTGACGAATTACTTAAATATAGATTTTAATTACGTAAGCGTAAATATTGTTCCATCTAATTGATTTTGAAAATTTAAAAAAATATATATCCCTAAAAAAAATGCCGGAACGCCGTTCCACCGCGTTACATGGAAAAAAAACCCTGGATATACTGATCTGCTCACTTCACATAATCATTAGATATGAAATGATTACGTCCAATAAATTTGATTGAAGTCGGTGAAGAAGTTATTTCTTTCCATTTTCTGTATTTATTTTGCAAATATGTGTTCAAGCTGCCAGATCGCAGAGTGATCTTTGCAGAGTGAGCCTGCATTTGTCGAAGAGCATGTATTTAAGATTTGAGTCCTTAGATACAGGATGGCGTGTGTGGAGAACAAAGCTTTTTTATATTTTTTTATTTGGGAATTCCATTTATTTTTTACCTTGCTTATTATGTACAAGGTTTATATATCATTCAGTGGATTTAAATAAAGATATTTGATTTAAATCTGTGTTGGGAACAGGAGGGATAATCTAGTGTGGGCCAATCAGGAACTTCTCAGCATTTGCTCATTGCTTGGAAGAAACCACAAGAGAAGGCGGACTGTTGACTGTCATCAACAGACCTTCCGTTCCACTAGAAGAGGGTTCGGCATTTTGTGTCCTAGCTTGGTTTTCTTAAGTGTCAGGTTGTGGTCCCGTGGTTAGTTTCGCGGACTCTTCATAGTTTCTCGGTTTGAATCCACTGTACCACTATTTGATACCTATTTCTAATAATAAGCCGCTTAGGTTCACAGAAATAGTATTTAATTAAAATATTTGTGTGAATAATAAAAACACAAATATTTATCTTTTTTAATTAAAAAAATAAAAATGTTGCCTATGTCTTTCACTATTTTTATCATGTATGATACCACCTCTAGTGACAGTTCCTTATGAACTATCATGGATACGATGTCGGTTAGCCCCTACAATGCGCCTCCAGCTGTTGTCTTTAAAGGAGACCAAAATTATTTTAGTCCTCAGATCCAGTGTGGGGTATATGGAGGACGAAGCTGTTTTAGCCGTCAGATCCAGTGTAGGTGTGCGGAGGGCAAAGCTGTTTTGATAAATTGAAAAGTTATTCTTTATTGTATCTTCTAGTTTGTTTGCTTTATTATAATTAATTGAAAACACAGTTGATTCTATGATTAAGTTATAAGGTACTTTTTGTATACCAAAATATTTGTTATGAAGACGTTTGTTAAATGTGTCTTTAACTGGTCTGTTCCATCCATGTCTTAAAATCAGTGTTACATGAAATATTAATGGAATTGGTATTCATTATTATAGCTAGTAGTATATATTCGCTTATCACTTTAAAAAAATCCTTGTTTATGTATATTGTTATAAAATTGTAGCAGTTTTTATTGTGGAGACCTAACAGAAATTATTTTAATTAGTGGTATGTTTTAAACTTCAGATCAAAACCATTGTAGTAAATTAAAATCTAATATTATCTATTGAGATCATATTTTATCCATATATTTTAACATAGGTATTATTTATGGAGTCATTTCGCAAGATGTTTACGTTAGGCACTACATAATTATAGTAATGTTTATATATTTTTTAAATATCGCTATATATCGCGATGAATTGAGTATGAATTAAAAGTATCAACTATATTTTTTTAATCACAACGTGTCTATGTTTCAAATATCTTTAAATAAATTATGTTTTGCTGTTGACCATTTTTTTTAAAAACATTAATAAATGTTACAATGATGACATGAATTCTATTATATGAAAACATTTTTTTTGGCAGATGTTTGCAGATTGGGACATTTTACTACAATAATGTTAAGAAGGTATGATACATACAAAATGTTCAGCATGGTGGTAAAAGGTTGCATGCTACTTTGGTGATAATTTCTCCTGTATTAAATATATCTATCTTATGCCATATTATTTTTCTAACCCTTATTCGCACCCAATGGTGCATTGGGCACTGCATCGTATTGGTGTAGTGTTCTCTCGATTGTTACTTCCATGAAGGCAAGATGACTCCTGCGTTTCAGAGACCTGTCCAGGGTAATATTAAATAAATATAAGAGTGTTAAATCACTAATATTTATTTTCACCCCCCCCCTTGGGAATCGAATTCGGGACCTTCAGCACGGTGGCTAAACACACTAACCATTACACCAAGGACGCTGACAAATATAAATTATTCAAGATGTAATATTATACTTACTATTAGATTGAATCTTTTTATTTTATTTCAGACTTTTTTGGTGTAAGTACTGATGTTCTTAGTAAAACTAACATTAAATAAACTTGTATACTTTGGAATATATATTGTAATAATTTTTATTCGTTTAACACTAGACCCGGCCAGGTGTCATTTAATCCCAGAGAGTTGTTTTTTTTTCAAAGAAAATTATTGTTAGAATTTTTATGATAATATTAGTGATTTTAGCTTTGGGAACAAGGTAAGAAAATAATTTTCTCGCCTCACCACTTCACATTCCTGATTAAACTAATTACTTGAAATGTCTTTGAAAAAAGGTTTATGCTTATTTTCCTACTTTTTAAACAGAAAGCATATGATCAATGAAATGCTGTCTTTCAGTTATATGTGAGACGATAAGAATACTTGAAATACAAAATTTTAAGGGCCACCGCAATGTATTATTTTCGGTGATATTTGTTTTACTTTATATGAATTATTTACTCACAAATTACATTGAAAAAATGGATGAAAGATAAGATTACCGAGAAGCAATTTCATCCAAATATAATAATAAAAAAACATAACATTTATTTTCAAACTTATTCATATTAATTATATCAATAATTTTGAAAATACACATGATGGATATTATATTTATACTTAAAAAAGGTTTAAACATGCACTTGAAATACGTAGATGATACGAGTAATACAAGTACATGAACTTGTACTTCTTGTATCATACTTACAGAAAATTCATAGGATCATTAAATAATTTAAAAACAAATATGTGTGTATTTTTACTATTTATCAAATATGTAAAATGGGTACATTCTATATATATTATATACTCTTATTATATAATTGCTATTTCAATATTATTTATGTATTATTATTTAACATGACATGCTTATAATTTATGAAAACTTTTATATGGCTATAAAAATGGTACTATAATGTTTAATTTAGTGTACACTTCTGGATAAAAGTGGACGTTGGTTCAACGTCACAAAGAGTATCAGAGCTCATATCTTGTTTGATGTTAACGTATTCTGGTTTGTATTTAACTTTTGTATGGGCAATTATTTCATTTTCTGGCATGCATTTTGCGATATCTTCTTTATTCTCACTGTCCCCTTCCTTATACTGCATGAAACCCCGTTCTGTACAGCTATGCATGGTCTTACTTGTGTCTGAATAAAGCATTTCCGCTGGAGTTTGTTTGTAATGATTATCATCGCTGTTCTTTTGTTCTATGATGTGTTTGTTTTTCTCGATTTCAGTGGATAAATATGTATCGAACTCCTTTCCAAAGTAATCGTCTATGAGCCTCCATACTCCGACACTGTACCAATAAACTATTCCTAAGAACATGAATCCCCGGAATATTCCCGCAAACATCTCGGGATATAGCGTGTTACCTTTTTAACGGTTCTAAATTTATGTAAAATATTTAGTATAACTCGTCCTCGTAGATCATTTCTTTAATAATGTGATAGAATTTTTGAAATTGGGGCCATGTCATAGTTAGGAAAACGATCAAACTATTTCCAATTACGAATAGTCTCATCCATTCTATACCGCTGCCAGATTGTAGCCAAGACCCGAACCCAGTTTCTTCATCATCTATGTCCAGCACCGATTTTTTATCGTCTTTCTCTACAGGAGCAACGTCATTGTTATAAGAGGCATTCCTTTTAGTGCTGTTGCTGATTCTCTTTGTCTTAGACCGATTTTTTTTCATTCTGGGACCTGAAATAAAAATGAATTAATCACAATTAATATAGACTAATATAATAAGTTAAGATAAATGCAGAGTTGGCAGTATTGCGGTACATATAATATAATGAGAAAGTAAGTGTTTCAAAATAAAATTTATTTATTTGTATGTGAATTTAACAAAGCCACAATAAGAAATATGTTCGCTAAACGACATGTGAGACGCTCGAGCCAAATTAGTGTAAAATATTTTTAATTAATGTTTTACTTAGTAAATACCACTATTTCTTAAAATCTACTGTGACACGTGTTTCGATGCATTCCGCATCATTTTCAAACACCGTATGAAAATGATGCGGAATGCATCGAAACACGTGTCACAGTAGATTTTAAGAAATAGTGGTATTTACGGAGTAAAACTTTAATTAAAAATGGATAGATTTTTGCGCAAAGTGACTGCCGAATCAATTAATGAAATTAGTGTAAAATAATTTGCGTCACATCGTACAGTCAAAATCAAGAATTAGTTCTATGTTTTTATTACTTTTTCTCATATTTAATAGAATACACAAATTTATTTTTTGACAAGTAGGAAAATATTTATAAAAACCAATTTTAGGTAATTTTGATTTTCCCTATTGTGACGTCACATGATATAGTATCTTCTTCTTAAGAATAGTATAAAAACTTCAAAAAATATAAATATTATAACTTCGAATAGTATTATTTTATGATTACTTTATTTTCTTGCCTTATTATGGTATTTAAACTTTGTTATATTTTTATAATTTATCCTAATAATTTTTTTATGCTTTTTTTATTAGCAATAGGGGGCGGTCTTTAATGAATATTACAAAAATATGAATTTCACATCGTCAACATAGAATCATTATTGTGCTTGTATTATTGTTTAAATATTAAGGGGATTATTAAAACTTCGAATAGTATTGTTTTATGATTACTTTGTTTTCTTGGCTTGGTATTGTATATTAAATTTTTGTTATATTTTCATAATTTATTATAATATAATAAAAAAAAATTGTTTTTAAAATTTATTTTTATAATTAGCAATAGAGGGCGATGTCTTTAATGAATAGTATAAAAATATGGATTTCACATCGTCAACATAGAATCCCTATGTTAAAAATACACAATTAATTTTAGAGGGAAACCATTTGCAAATAATATTGCTTTTTCATACTGTTTACACGTCGGATCTGTTTGCATTGTTCGTCGGAAAAATATACAATTTGAAATGGTTTTGCTTGTTCGCAGATTGCTTTTGTATCCCGGCATTAAATACGCTGTTTTCAGAATTGGAGAAAAACTTCGCCCCTTTCAACTTTAGGCATATTTAATTACTTTACGAAATATCCGAATCGTTGCATAAAAAAGGTTTATTAATTGGATTAATATTTTAGCCAGTGTTAAAATTAGATTGGTTTGTCTACTTTGATTGGGTGACGTAGGTGTAAAGCAGTGGTCGGCAACCTACTACCCGCGGGTAATTGAATTACCCACTACGACATTTTGAATTACCCACCGAGAAAATATGATTATTTTTTATTAATATATTAATTAAAAATAACAACAATTTCAAAAGTTGGGTGAATTAGTAATAATTTTTAAAATAACCTTTAGTTATTCACATAGTAAATACCTAAAGGTTATTTTTTTATATTCCCTTACTGATGTGGCACTGACATTGAAAGATGTCCCACCGCATTCCCAGATCTGATAGAGAATCATCTAGGCTTCCTGACAGACCTTCTCTTGCAAAGTAATTTTTTGTTTTGTTTTATGTTTATGTAAGTAACAAAATTATATTTCGATTTTACTGTGAATTTACATTTAAAATCTTTCAATATGCTGCCAATCTTTTCTCGTTTTTTTTTGTTACCCAGTCTCTCAAAAGGTTGCCGACTACTGGTGTAAAGTATGTACTAGTATCGAATACGGGAGCATTCGTTATGTCTCCGATATAATTTGTAACTTCATATATTATGTATACAGAACCCCAGAACATTCTCTATTATTTTAACTCCGAAGTCCCTTGCTTAGCTATTCAGGAACTTTGTAAGATTGGGAAATTGTTGGAAAACTTTTCGTCGCTTCCGTATTAAAACTCCCTAATCGGCAACCTAAATCAGGCTTCTTCGATTAACTACCACGTTGTGTTCTTAAAATTACGACAATCGATAAATTTGCATACCGATCGCTCGGGAATATGGCCCGATAATTAAATGATAGGGTATCAATTAATGTACATCACTCGGTTATTTGTGTCTATGGTATGTATCAATGTTCAATCTCTAAAAACAATCCGTGTGGAATTATTGATCCGTGACACATGACGGTTCCCAAATTAGAATATTGTCTTTCATTAGCTGTCGAGCAGATAAACAATTTGCGTTGATTCATTAACATTTTGGAATATATAGGTACCTACATATATTGTAAATTATATATTGGGATACGAGCTATTTTAAGAACAGAGTTCAAGATAATTTTGTATCGATATATGGTATTACGAGATACAGGTAATAGGTAAAGAGATAAAGGTATCTTAATACTTTGGTCACCTCGTGTGTGTGTGCGTTATTAACGGGAAGCCAGAAAAGGATATTTAAAGAATTCTTACTTACAGATCGTTTATTTATATAAGCTCGTACACTACAATTACTATTGATATGAACTATAAATATTTAATCTAATTAATTAATGAAGTATAGAAGTAAAAATGTGAAGGTAGATACACGTCCGTTAGAACCAAACGATGCAGGCGAATCTCGGCTTCTTCTCTTCGGTTGGCCGCTTTTGTTGATTTCGTTCGGGAATCTCCGTAGCGAATTCGTATTATTCAGCGGTGCCAACTTGGCAGTGTAGCTAGATGCCTACAATACCTCCAAATTAAAAAAATCTATTTAAATAAAAATGTAAATGTTCGCTTGTACAAAATCTGAATTCTAAAGTTGTTCACCAATTGTTTTGTTTTTTGACAAAACGTCGCATTCGAATACGCGCATGTTTTTACCTGTGACAGATAAATACGTTTGTTGAATTTTTATCGCAATGGCAGCGCCATCTGTTACGTAACAGCAACAAATGCGAAATTAAACATTACTCATGACGAATAGCATGCTTCTTGACAGCTGCTGCCACTAAGCATTTTATTTTTATATTGCACAATTATTAAATAGATTTTTATTGCTTTACAAGCATTGCGAAATGAAACATTAGATGTGTGTGCTTCATATTTTTATTTTTTTTCTCATTTAACCAGACCGAGTCGCAGCAACGCGTGGTTGGGTAGTTACAGCTAGTCCAAGCTAAGGTAGATAAGAAAAATATATTTTATCAATAGAAAAACGGTGTTTTAAGCAAAAAAAATTAGTCTTCTAATCTGGTTCCAAAGTAAAATTTGAGGTCTTTTGATTTCTGGGCCTTAATTATGTACCCAGTAATTTTAATTTTATTTAAATAAGTAGTATTTGATAATTAAATGTAATTTTGTTTTAAAATCACTATAAATATATTATTATAACATGATAATAATGTCTACCGATTTATTAAGTTATAATATTACATTTATAGTGATTTTAAAACAAAGTTACATTTTAATTATAAAACGGAAAATCACAAAGTAAGTGCTTCAAATATAAATTATTTAAGTAGTATTTGGACTGATAATTATTTTGCTTTTATTTATTTTGAATGTTAATGAAAATATCGATGGATTCGGTGATTCTAGTCGAGTAATTAGAGGTTAGGTGAAAGGTTATTACCTGTCGCTTCCGTTTCCCTATTGCGCAAAGTGTCACAACCACGAGGAAAATTGTTATCTCGCATTTATACGCTTCCGAGAGCAGGGTCATAGTTTATGTATGTGAACTATCGGGTAGTTGAAAACTTTTCATTGAGTAATAGCGCTGTATTTAAAGCGCACTTTGTTGAGAACTGACTTAGAAACATATTTTTTTTATATAACAGTTTTTAGTTCAGTACTAAAATTAGTAGGTGTAAATTAATATAACTACTTTTTTTATGCAATGTTTTTTTAGTGTACCTGTTTAAACTACGTACATAATCTGTATTTCATGTTTTTTTTGTTTATTTGTTTTATAGTAATTTTTATCTTAATTGTTCAAAAAAAAGTTTCTTTGTCGTCGATTCCAGTAACATGTTTATAAATCAAAAGGTATTTTATTTCGACTACTCCGAATCAATGGAATGAATTTTATTTTGTATTTTAAAACATTATTTACTTAGTGGTATGGATGTTTATCGATAGAACACTTTCTAACTATTTTAGAAGCGACGTTAAAATATTTAAATAAAAGTACAAATTGTTCGTTTTTTTAAAAACTTTTTCTGACCGCGTTGGCAACTTCATTTTTTGAACTAAAAGCAATATACGCATTACTAAACAGATAAAGAAATCGTGCTTCTTGATAATTGTTAAAATATTGTATACCCAAAACATTGTGAAATTAAACATATTAAAATGTGTGTTTTCTCTTGGCTTTATTTTTCATTTAACCATACTGCGCCACAGCAACGCGTGGCTGGGTACTGCTACTGTAATATTTTAATGCGTTGTGTGGCGTTTAATGTAATTTATCTCTAATGAACAGAGTAAATTATTCGTTGTTTATATGAAGTTCTATTGGTAAATATGTCGCTCACTCCTTTCAAGAACGTCATAAATCAAAATACTTGATTTTTCAGGAGAACGTTTTTAAAGTTTAAAAATATAATGCAATGTATTATAAATAAATATCAAGCCACTTATTAAACTTTTTACTATGCAACAGATCTTTTGAGGTAAAACCTGAAGGTTTTTTCTCCATTTGAAAAATATTTAGTTTATTTAAAAAAATTATTAAACAATACCTTTTCCTCAAAATGCAAAATCAACACTTTCTGCCCTGTAGCAGGTAAATATTATGTTACAAGTATGCCTCTTTTACTGGGATATAGTACATTTTCTGGGCATTCCGAAAACATGCACAACTGAAAATCGACGATTTTTGATTTATGACGTTCTTGAAAGGAGTGAGCGATGTATACTCTGACCAAAAATATGAAAAACTACAACAACTATCATCACGCCGTTTCCCCGCAAGGGTAGGCTGAAAGGATGGAACGCTACTCTCTTCTGTCCTGACATACACTCCTCTTTTCAATACAGAAGATATATAAAATATATTTTCTGTATAAAAAGCTGACAAATGTATTTTTTATCTATGCTAATTTTATATTCAATTTTTGGAATATTTACTGTACTTAACAAACACAAGTACCATTAAAAAATGCATTCTTCTGTGTGTGTTCATTGTTGTGAATGATGGTGATAAGACACTTTGAGTCGCCCATTATCTGAGCTCCGATTAACTTCACGAACTTGTGTATACACCCTGTACTAACAAGCCGGTGAATAAATACCGCTTGTACAACATATGCTCCTGGTAATCCTAGGAAAGTGCAGTTTTTCATTTTGACGGAATCCATCGTTTATCTCTTTCACGTTCCTTCTAATTCCTATGTCAGTAAGTGAAAAAAAGTGTCTGAAGACAAACGCAAATATCGTGATGGCTCTTCGTTCCAACTTTTTTTACGACTCTTTCGTATATTTTTTACGCTGAAATATATTGTTACACAGAATTTTCATTCCTTATTTAAACTTTGTACTAAATTTGTTGAATAAAATTATATTTTGAATAATAATAAAAAAATAGGTACGTAAATAATGTAAGAAATCCTTTTAAAATAAATTTTGATCACTATTTTATAAAATTAACGGTTAGTGTCTAGAGTATTTTTTAACCCTTTTTAATTAATTGCGTATTATGATACTTGAGAAAAAAATATTATTCCGGAAAGGAATTATATTTAAATCAGTTAATTATTTTTTCGTTTTATTGACCAAACCCTATTGTATGTTCCTGTTTTTATAATTATGGATAAAAACTAACTTCCAGTGGTTAGAATCTAGTAAAATTAATGTCGAATCTCAAATAAACATCGCTTATCCATTGAAAGTTTAATGCAGTTAAATGAAATTCCTTTAGTAAATATTTTTATTATTGAAAGTTCATTTTGAATAATATTGTATGGATGTATATATATGGTATACTTACAGATAATGAAATAAAGTATTTCGATATGAAAAAAATCGTCTGTAAAAACGATAAACTTTTTAACCCATTTTGGTTGACGATTATTTAAGGTATTGCAAGAAGGGACAATTTCGAATAATGTAAAGTTTTTAAGCAACAATAAAGCCACATTAAATTCAATTCAAGAATTCATTTGTGTTAATTTATTGTTTATAAACCATTGAAAAGTCATGTTTTTTTTTTACTTACGTGATGCATTATTAAACGGTACTGACATCTAAAAGAAAGAAAGAAATGATTTATATACTTAAGTACATAAATCATTTCTTAGCACAAAATAAGTATACCGAAATACCAGAAAACAAAGAAATCTTTTAAAAATATGTCAAGAAAAACTCATTAATATGGTGTAATACTGGCGTTACCCAAGGCTCAGGTCTTGGTCCTCTATTAATTATTTAATCACTTCTCTTTAATAGAAGCGTGGAGAACATAATAAAATCATTTTAACTGTGGACTCACTTATGCGCGGATGATGATACTGAAATTTATATTTTATTAACTAAGAGAGAGGGATGAATTTGTGTCGATATTAATAAACGCATTGAGGGAACCGGACGATATGGTTAAAAAAATATTGAAATCTAAAAAGTAGAATAATGTTGTTTTTAATTTTCCCTTCAATCACACATTCATTATGTTGTATTTGACAAAAATGGCGCTCTATAAATTATAATTATTATTGTCATATGAAACAGCTGGATGTAGCTAATTTAATGAAACGTACTCCGAAAGTTTCGTTTCGGTGTAAATAATATAACGTTGAATCAAAACAATAAACGTTATTGTAGTAAAATATGACAGTATTATTAAATTTCATACCCTTAATTTATAGTATAAAATTATTCATAAACTCACCATAGTGGGTGGGGATTTGTGAAAATTGAGTCCTTGCTCAGTCAAACTTATGATTAAATCTCGTGGTGTATGGTAAATGTTTATTACAATTTCGCTTGCAAAATAACCACGGATACTTTACTGTTTTCGTGCCAACTGATTCGCTGAACACAACACAGTGTATGAAAAGTGAGAATGAAGAATAACGCCGAAAGGTGAACTGAGGGTGAACGATTACACTCAGATTCTCAACATTGAAAACGGGCCTTACAATAAAAAAGAGCCTTCCAACAGAATATTACAAATAACTCATTTTACATGATTCAAACATTTTTATTATCTAATTTTAATATCTGAAATGTTTTTCTTCAATTTACTTTTGAAACGTAAAAAAACTCACTACGTTAGGATAGTGATATAATGTTTCTAAATTCATTATTTCATATGTATTGTACGTGTCACACTGGATGATTTCACAAAATTTACCGGGATAGTATTTAAAAAATTGTGTAATATTTCGAGTATGACCAAATCTTTGTTTGCATATTGTGAATTGTGAATCTCGACAAAGACGAAGTATCTTTTTGTAAGAAGGGAATATGAAAATCTGGTCTCAGGAACCATCATTGGCCTGCTGAAACGATTCACTTAATATACCTACTATGTAACATTCACAACTTTTCTCTTAATTGAATATTAATATCACTTTTATTTTGGAAGCTGCATGCATATATTAAATATTAACAAACATGTTCTCATCACCATCTTTAAAAAATATAACGAAGAATTCTTTTCTCAATATTATTAATATTTAAAGCATTTACTTTGTGGTTAGACATTTTTACTTATTAATTTTTTAATTTTTTTTTTAATAATATGAGTATATATAGGTCGACCAGAAATCGCATGTGTTTGTGACATTTTGTGTAGTTTTGAGTGTGTAAATGGTGCTATGGTGGTGAAGGGTGGTATTGTTTGCATGCTGTGTTAGTGATTGTTCTGACGAAAAGACAGGTACGTCTCGAAACCGGTAGACATAAAAATCTCGGTGAGTGGTTATATACAAAATTATTAACATTTTTGTAAAAAAAATAAGTAATTCTTTTCTAAGATGACTTTGATCAGCCGATGACTGGTCCTGTGTTTTCTAAACGCCCAGATTCAATTCTCGTTTTAAAAATATCATAATATCTCGAGTTATGTATATTTCAATATAAAACGTCTACCAGTATATAAACTTTATTAGTCACTTTTACTAAAACCACAAAAAAACGAAGGCATAAATGGAGATCTATTGATTATAAGTTCAATTTTATTTTTAAAAACTCTTTTGCAAACAGTGGATACTTTTACGTATTTCTTTGGTATATATATCGATAATTTTCTAAGGTTTCTGCGATGACAGTACTCCATAATTTTCCTGAATAATCGTTATACACACCATCATGTATGCATATGCTACCTATAAACTCGTATGTAACGTTACATATTAATACATATGAGTTCCAAATTTCTCACGATTTGTTTTTAACCTCCTTATCAATAAGTAAAAATATATGTAACATAAAACAAAAGGTTACTTATGTGTATAGTAAAATATATATATATTTTTTAATATTTATTTTTGCCACTTTTCGAATCCTTATGAAATTCGTTCTTCATTCAAAATTGAGCATGGCTATGGGATTTTGGGACATGGGATTAAGGTTAACATGGCTAAAAAACAAATAAGAAAACACAGAACAAAATATGAAATATAAAGCAATAAAAGGTACAGTAAATAGACAGAAAAAAAACAAGGTAAGAATCATATTTAAAGGAAAAAATGACAAAATACAACTAAACCTTAACACAAATATTTTTCCATAAAGTAATTTTCAGTTCATTCATTTTGAATCCCTGACTGAGTTCTATTTTATACATGTCAGGCAGCTGATTAACCTTTCTCTTACGGTGCTAAAAGATTCCGCGTGCACCGGTGATATGTATTTTGTATGCCATATGAAAATATTCCTAAATTTTGCTTTTATTGACTATAGTTGAAGTTCAAATTTAACATTTTTTTAATGTTAGCCCTGGTAAGTATCTGAAAACGAGAAAAAATACATCGCATAAGCTAGCGTACCGACACAACCGCCGCGTAAGACGATCTGCGCACTACGGGCGCAGTAAATACGCTACGACTTGCGCATATACGCAGAGTCCGTCCACGCATGCACACATTAAAAAACGTTTGTGTATTAGTGATTTTATCCCGATTTTTTCCACAAATGATTTATTTTCGTCCCTGCAAATGAATAACTATATATTATAATAATTTTATGCAATCCATAATTATATTACAGAGGAATACGAAAAATTCTGAGCCCGTATCTATTATATTTTATGTTGATATCCTCATTTTAAAACTCGAGTTGTATTAAATACATATCACCGGGAGGAGAAGGTTGATAAAGTAAGTATTCCGATTACCTGTTTCAGCTAATCCCGACCATTTCAGGACACCAGCAATCGCTATTGCCGCATAGAAATCAGTCCTCTTAAGCCGCGCAGTCTTGTAGAAGCGGTAATAATAATCTATTTAGCGTGTTCGCTCACCAGTGTGGCGTGGCACCCTCCCTCCACGAGTTGTGTAATCCAATTACCACACAGGCCTGGGCTCGGTGCCGTCTGCCTGGGTCGTGGTGGTAAAGCGGTAACCGTATTTCGTTACCGGTAAATGCGATTCGATTTGGACGTACACTTGCTAACAAAGGTCATCGGTGAGCTTGGTAATTTGAATTGTGTTTTAAGACTGACATTACGATATTACACCAAATAAAATAAATGAAATCGTTAAAATAGAACCCAGTCCAAAAATAGGATCCAAAAAAAAAATATGGAAATATATTTGTCCGCCTCCGTAGTGTAATGGTCAGCACGCTCAGCTACCGTTCTGGAGGTCCCGGGTTCGATTCCCACGGGGGGTCGAATAAATAAAAGTGATTTATTCACTGTAATATTTATTACACATTACCCTAGACTGGCACCTGAAGCGGAGGGCTGATCACCTTTCCTTCATGTGTAAACGATCAAGATAACACTGCTTTCATATGAAGCAGTGCCCTATGCACCATCGGGGTGCGGATAAGGGTTTAAAAAAAAAAATTGTGTTAGTGATAAGTTATATTTTCTCATTTATTTCCTTTAAACATGCTTCTCACCCTATGTTTTTTTATATGCCTATTTACTATATCCGTTTATTGTCTTACATTTTGCCTTAGTTTTGTGTTAGTTTTGTTCAATTTATTTAAAAAATTTAACTTTCTTATTTATGTTTCCGTCTTGTTACCCTTAATCAATGTCCCAAAATCAGTAATAGAAATTACTGATCGGGAATATTATATATGTGACTTACGTACATAATGCGTACTTTCCGTACGTATATGAGCGCTTAATTCTGCAAAAAACTGTGTATTGGGGCTCTTAATTTTTGCACAATTAAGTAAACACAAGTATATATGATTCATCTATATTCTAATCATAAAAGAGCTTTTCAATGGATAACGGAAGTGGGTAGATCTGAAATGGATTGCACCATTCGGCCATGTCGTATTTGATTGCATGTCATAAACATTTTTTTTATACAGTGTTATGAATAAGTATTGTAAAATTTGCCCTCGGTATGGGAAAACTCAATAAGGACATGATTTATAGTTATTATACATGATATAAATAAATAAATATAAAAATATACATGATCCTTTGTTCAAAATTTTAAATCTACTATTAAATTTATTACATTTGAAATGTAATTTTTATTTCTTAAACTACTTGTACATTTATTATGTATTAAGCTGTTTATTACTTAGAAGCAATATTTTCCAACCAACCTATAATAGATAACCAAGAAAATTATTCCGCCTATCTTTTCTAACTTGTTCAAAGTTTCAAAACAACAACAAAAAATATTCTTTGAAATTTTCGTGAATTTTTAAAAAGGGTATGGGTGTATTTTGCGTGTTTTTGACGTTCGTTTGCTAATTTTCAAAAGTTGATTCCTTTTTACATGAGATTGAAACTTTAGCTTAAAGCATTATCAAGTTTATTTTCAATTTTACGACTTCCAAGGCGTTTTTAATCCGCCAATTTATATGACCTGTCAGTACATTGCTCAGAAGTTCAAATCTAGAAATCTAGATACTTTCATACATTTTTTTTTCGCTTCGCTTACTTTTGCAGTTTCTGTAGTTACACCTTTACTAAGAACTAAGCTCCTTTTAATACACACGAATCCATAGAATTTCCCTTTTAACTGGGCGAAACTCGTCGTAACTTCTGGAAACGTTAAACTACTTTTAGTTCTCAACAAGCAAAAAATGCAGTGGGATATTTTATGATGAAATGTTAAAAATTTATAATTAAATTCCCAGTAGATTAATAAGCATAATTTTACTAACTATGCAGTGATACAAGAAGAGAAAATGAAAACTTATCAACTCCCGCTGAGTTCGCGTTGATAATCTACATATACCAAATTCATATCGCCCACTCGTTTCAACAACGTCATAAATAAAAAAACTTGATTTTTCAGAAGAACGTTTTTAAAGTTATAAATAACACAATGTATTAAAAATAAATATCAAGCCACTTATCAAACATTTGACTGTGCAACAGATCTTTTAAAGTAAATTTTGAAGGTTTTTCTCCATTAGAAAAATATTTAATTTATTTGAAAAAAATAATTAAACAATACCTTTTCTTCAAAATGGAAAAACAACACTTTCTGCCCTGTAGCGGGTAAATATTAAGTTAAAAATGTGCCGCTTTTGCTGGGATATAGTACATTTTCTGGGCATTCCGAAAACATGCACATCTGAAAATTGACGATTTTTGATATATGACGTTGTTGAAAGGAGTGAGCGATAGTGATATCATGGTTTTTACCAAACCTAATGGGGATGAACAGTGTCTTAGATGTTTGCTATCATTTGTACTTAATTTAACTTAATTAATATATCTTCGTTTTCTTTTTTCACTTTAGCTATAAGAACTTTTTTTTTCATTATTATAAAGTACGCCAAATTTCATCACTTAACTGAATTGATGAAATTATATACATAATAAACAACATGAAAACTCATATATGAATAACTTTGATTTATTTTTATGTCAAGATTCTGTTAGTTTATATTTTTAAAAACTTCTATTCTCGGAATAAGTCGGCAATTTTCAAGTTGATAAAAAATTATAATGTGTCAAAAAGTTAGCGCCGAAACACAATATATAAAAACAGTTTTTTTTTCTCATTGACATGCCTATAAGATATTTTAGTATTTTTTTGTACATATTTACTTTATTTTATCCGGTTTTCGTGTTCTTGATTTATTATTTTTTAATATTCTCGGAAACAAGGTTGATGTAATCTGTATTTCCTGATTTAGTTTTTGATACTCTCTCAAGAAATACTTGGCAGGTGAACAAAGTTTGGGAAACTTTTTGAGTGTGTGCGATGATACTTTTCCACAGTGCCTAGAACTTCTAGCTTCAAGCTTTTTGAGTGCTTTATTTAAATCCATACTATAATAAAAATTATAACTTGATCACGCTTCAATTATGATTACAACATTAGAAGTTCTGAAAAAATATTTAAAGAGGCCAAAAACTTTTGTTTCATTGTTATGCTTTCCGCTTTTCTCACCTTTCTCTTCCTGTCAATCTCCTAATGACTTTTGTCGTGATTTTCCAAGACGTGCCTTAAGTAAGTTCCAAATCAATAATTATTATCATCAAGACTACGTGCTTTTCTTCCTTCGTCTCTAAAATCGCATTATCTTAATCACAGTTGTCGAAAATAATTGTATGATCGTGCCTTATACTGAAAGCGTAGTATAAATAAATATCTGAATACGCACATTCCTTAATTTATAATATTCAATAGTACGTATTTCATATTATTTATTGATTTGGCATTAAGGGATATATCTGCAAGCACAAAATTCATTCCGCCGCAGATCACCGTTGAGGTCATATGTCTGTTCACACCCAATTTTTTTAAAGTGTGTTTATTGGATATTTTTTTGTTTTTTAGAATATACAAAGAAAGAATATTTTAATGATTTTTTTTTCAACTTCTAACCGTTCAACAACTATTTTCTTTCCAAAACCATATAATCTATTTATAATTTAATATTTACTTAAATTGACTGTTATATAATTATATTTTTATATACATACAATACATTATTAAAAGTTTTAATACCTTTTTGTTGTACTAATATAAGTACTGAATAAAATACGTGATTGCGTTTTTCTCAACACCACGTCTTAATTACTTTTATGTCTTTTTTCAAATGGATAAAAGTATTTAATGAATGGAGAATTCAATTGCGTTTCTCTAAGAAAAAGGTTCAAGGCTTGGCAGAACGGTTTTCTAGCAATGCTTTGCCTAATTTATTTTAGCAACAAAAGAATAAGGGTTGCTTTGTGTTGAAAAATGTATTTTTCTAAACTTTAAAAGCCGACGTAAACAAAAGAACTCTATCTATATAAGTACAATAAAAATGTGAATGTTCGTTTGTTCAAAATCTTAAATCTTCCAATTCACGGGTTGCTTTGAAATTTCAACACAACGTCTCATGCGAATACATACACGTTTTTATATACATGTGACAGGTGTTTTTACCTATGAAAGTTAAAAATATGTTTCTTCAAAAACTCTTGTCTTTAAAGAAACGTATTTTTAATTTTGTCTTTTTGACAGCAATGGCAGTGCCATCTATTGGTCATAACAGCAATACTAATCATTGCTCATGGCGAATAGTGTACTTCTTGATAGTTGCTAAAATGTTGTACATCCACAGGTAAACATTAGAAATGTGTGCTTTCTCTTTTTCTTCTTCCATTTAACCAGATTGAGCCATAGCAACGAGCGGCTGGGTACAGATAGGATTGAGATAAAAACTTTATTAAAATATAAATATTACGTTATTATTGAGTAAATCTTTTTCTGAAAACAATAAAATCAAAAAAAGATTTTAACGTTCAACTGACCTTTACTTCGAAGCGAATTTCTTAAAGTTGGTTATTTATATGCCGTTCTCGGAACTTAAATGTGTTTTACTAACGTTAAATCTCATTATCGTTTATTTATATGTTTTGTACGTGATCACACGCATTTCATTATTTTCTCTTTAGTTGTTTTTTTGTAGCGATCTCGAGCATTCAGTGAACAGCAGGGTATACACATCATAGTATGTGTGTACTTGTTCTTTGTATCTTTTTCTTCTTCTTTGTGTGCCATGTCAAGTTCTCCCGACGTCAACTATCACTTAAGAGTATGTGTCCCTATCTTGGGCAGCTTTAATCAGCGCCTCATCTGTTCTGATTCTCGTCTAATCTCATTTATTCTGGAGCCAGGAGATCTGCCTTCCGCCCACACATCGTCGACCTTCTATTTTGCCTTTTATGAATAGGTCTTATAGCTCGTACTTCTCTCTTCTAAGCACATGCCCCAGATAGGACATATTTCGAACTTTATTATCAGTCATAAATGTCAAAGCACATTAATTTTTTTTTAATTTTAATGTAATAATTTTATTATAATTTTAATGACCTGATGATGGAATAATTTTCCGAAACTGGTAGTCACAAAAAAGTGGTATTACACAAAGTAAACAATGGATGGTAAGGAGAGTATTTTATTACTATACCATAAAGTTATCAATGCTTTTAATATACAAAAAATATATATATATACAGTATCTACTCAATGAATTAGGGCCACGCAGAATTTCGCGCAATTTCTCAATTCAAACAGGAATAACTCAGAGAAAACCTTGAATAAAACAACATTGAATTTTATTTACACATAAACACTTTATTACGCTTAAATTATGCATATATTTTCATATAAATATAGTTAGTATTTAGTATTTCCACCTTTGGCAGAAATAACTGCCTCAATTCTTTTTGGCATACTTAAAATGCACTGTTTTATCATGTTTTTATTTCTTCGTCTACTGACCAAATTTTTTGAATATTTTTTTTTTGACAGTCTACTGTTGGATTTGAAAATGAGTATACCTTATTTTTTAACATGCTCCATACGTTTTCTATAGGAGTAAGGTCCGTAGAATTTCCAGGCCAGGGGAGCAAAGGCAGATTTTTGTTAGACAAAAAATTTATTATTGATTTAGCCCGGTGGCAAGGTGCCCCATCCTGCATGAAGGTGTATGGACCTTCTGTTGGGTCGAGTGTATGGTAGAAGGGCAATAAAATTCGTTCGAGGACCTGCTTATAGGAATTTTGGTTCATTGTTCCTTCCACGAAAAACAACGGCCCAGGTAAATTGTTAATAATACATGACCATATCATTGTTGCAGGGGGGTGTTTGATAATTTTTACCACACAGGCCTCATTGTAACGTTCCATTGGTGTTCTCCTGACGAATCGACGGCTCTCTGTCACGGTTTCTAACCGGCACTCATCACTAAAGATGACCTGAAAAATAATGAAAATTTAAGTCTAATTCAAATATATAAGTTTATTTACTAAAATGATATGTTGAAAATTCAATTTAAATAAATACCTTTTTCCAATCATCTACCGAGTAATTTCGATGTAGCCTGGCCCATTTTAATCGATCCGCTTTCATTCGTGGTGTCAATTTTGGTACTTTTACAGGGCGCCTGCATTTCAGATTTACTTCGTAAAGACGTCGCCTCAGTGTTGATACCGATATATTTATACCCTCTTCTTCCAATTTTATTTTTAATGTTTTTGCTGATGCACTACGGTTTTCTAAGACACTTTGAACGATTTTTCGATCAGTCCTCGGTGTTGTTTTTCTAATTCTACGACAGTTCTTTCGCCGATTGCTGGTGGCGGGTAAATGATTTTTTATTGATTTTGAAATTCTGTCCACTGTTTGACGAGAAACGTTTTCTTTTTTTGAAATTTCTCTATTAGATAGTATTCCTTATTTCAGTAGCACTATAACACTAGACTTTTTTCCTCAGAAATGTCTTTACTTTTTCCCATTTTGTCCTTTTCAAAAAAAAAACACTTGTGTTTACAAAAAAAAAAATACTTTATGAACTAAAATTTAAAATTAAGTTTTTTTCACAAGACACGATAACTATATAACCTCTCTGAACAAAACAACAACCAGAACTCATGAAACTTTACTAATAAATGAGATAGGACTATTTTTTGAACTTTCAACTATCTGTCTACCTGTGCTAATTAGGGACCTTTCTCAGAAAAAGGGTTTGAAATTTTGTAAAGGCTTAAATAATCCCGGTATATTTTACATATTATTGAAGGTAATATACATGATATTAGATGTCAATAGAAAACTTAAAGTATTTATGTAAAATAAATATAATAATCCAAAAGATTTCAGAGTATTCAAAAAAATAATGGGTGGCCCTAATTCATTGAGTAGATACTGTATATAATCAGTCTTTATACTCTTGCTCTTTGGAGCACATTTACTTTGCTGACCATATCGGTCTACGGAATGCGTAGCATCAACGATGTAACCACATTTCGAGTGCCTCTAACAGGTTCATATGCTGATCTCGAGGGTGTTTTAACGATTCAACTCTGTATAAAAGTGCTGACCAACATACACGTAACTTTTATTTGCCAAAGTTTCAAATTGAGGTTATCATTACAGAATATATTTCACATTTTATTGAAAATTGTCTAAGCGGCCTTTATTCTGCATTTTTTCGGTTTCTGGGTCGACTTTTCAACTAGGACCATTTCATGGTACTTAGATTAGTTAACTCTCTCTACACTTGCCTGTTTAATATGAGACTTGCTTGTAAGTGGCGTTTATGGCGGATCTTTGTATACTATAACAATTATTAAATGGTAACTGAAGTTCATTTCAAACAACGAGATCATCCCCCTGTAACTGATGTTTTTTTTGTAATTGAGGTTTGGAATTTTATGCACATAAAGTTTTTTTTTTATCTTGCGACATATGGAGTTTAAACTTAAGTGTGTTAATTGTCTAAAAATATGTGACAATGGTTTAAAGGTAGTCATGAATATTGACAAGCAACTTGACATATGGCCAATCTCGTTACAAGGTATAAATGCAAACAATATATTCCAGTTATATTTTGTATGAATAATTTTAGTTTACAATTTTTTTAAGTAATGTTGAATTTGCTTTTTAATGTACTAAATTTAGTTGAAACACGTCTCAAAATAATTGAAGATACAGTCAAAATTACAACAAATCTTTTTGCTTTTACTAATTGATTTATGGTTATTTTTCCATTAATCCTTCGATAGAGAATCCTGAATTTGGATCTAATGCTCTTCAATTATTTGTCTTGTTAACGTTGTAAACTCAAGATAACATCCGGTAATGTGCGTATGGATGTCTCGGTGACATTTTTTAAACATCCAATTAAGCAAAAATATTGATAACTAATAAATGGTATGTAAGTTTATATTATTTTACTATATTTCGTGATATTTCCATACTCATATCATGATTTATTAACAGTTAACAGTATCATTCTACCTTCATTATAAATTTTCCTAGACTAAGTAATAACAACTTTAACCTTTAACTACGTAATATTTTCTCGGAGTTTCTAATTAAATTAAGCTAATCAATATTTTGAGGTAATTTATGTTTCAAAGCCATTTGTAGGAAGTTATTTTAATCCAGGCTGTATTGGAATATGTATATAAATTACAGACATTGTGTGTAATGATAGAGTAAGCTTTGGGTGTCTTAATTACATTTAAAATATGATGTTCGTTAAACATTCGCATTTTCTTTGTTAATATACAAATGGGAATACGCTTGTGTTTAAAATGTCCGAATCCTGTAAATAGATTTGGGGTAATTTGCATATCATCGCAGACAAAAGTAGTACATATATACAGGGTGGGCTGGCTGACTGAACGATGTACAATACGTACAACTTTTGTAAATATGTTTATTTTGTATGAAAGTGTATTTTTTTATCTTTGTGCAAAATAATATTTCAAACTATTTCCATTTTGTTGTGTAATGGCTTTATATATAAAACATTCTGCATTACGGTACGTAACGTTCTGGCTCCAATTTGTTTATTTTCTGCACGAATATTTTGATAAAGCTCTTAAAATGTTTGCGCTCCTGTCTAAAGCTGTTTTTTCAATTACTTTGTAGTTCATTTTATAAACTTGAAAATAAATCAAACACAAACTTAGTTTTCTATATCTATCTATTCTTAAAGAAGACAAAAGCTATTTGTCGAAGCTGATTTGAAAAAAAACATCAAAATATTTCTAAAATAGATAAAAACAAACTGAAAAAAAATATTGTATTTATTTTTATTATGTTTGTGGTTTTTTAATATAATCAGGCACCATAAAATCTCTTAATAAAGGGGATGAAGAGGCTTAGCAAGATCTGCATTTTTCAAAATAATTGTGGCCACCAACAATTTTTGAAGTATAACCATTATGCACCAGGTTAATTGAACCTTGTATGGAAATATCTTGATCAATATTCGATTTTTTTTAGCGTTATTCTAAATATGCCCAAATCAGTGGCACCTAGATACCAATGGACTCTGTTGTATAGCCATCATGGTTTATCTATTGTAAATATGTGAATGAAAATTTGGTCATAGCGGGACGTATATTACACCCTACTCCTCAAAACAGATTAATTATTGATTAATATGTTAAACAAATTATTGGATTAATCAAATTCCAATATTTATAACCTTGATCTTACAATCGCAAAATATTCGTTAAAAACGCAAAAAATAATAAATAATAATAAAATATCAGACTAAGTAGACTCACCCTGTAGAATATAATATTTATTGGGTACTATTGTAATAGTCCATTTAATACGTATGGTAAAGTTACTTGCTTATATGTATTCGCAATTTTATTTTTAATACTGGAATAATGTGAGCACAAAGTTTTATAATATGAGCACAGAATTCCAACCGATCATCGAATATAACCTCTTGATTTCTACATTTAAAATGCTTTTTTTTAAAGTTCATCATGAAGTAAATATAAATATAAAAGTTTCTTTTATTATTTTTTAGCTAAAACAACACTTTTTACTTTTCATGTTTTGATTTTAACTGCAGTTTTATTATTTAATAATTCCATATATGTAAAAAAAATTGTTGCTTCTTATGGAGATTTACTAAGTAACTCCATTTAAGATAATAAACCATATAAGACCAGGGGATTTTTTTAAATCATAAAATTATATCATATAAGGATTAAAAAGTGTAGTTCTGGGTGATGAAATCTACCAAAAAATATTTAATTTTTTATACAAAGCCGACTATTGTGATTTTTTATACATTGTTCAATATTTTTCAGTCATTTCTGTATTAGGCCAAACTTGATTTTGAGAATTGCTAAGATCTGTTTTACGTAGTGGTTTTTAAAATAATAGGGATACGTTTACAATTTTTATATGAAGAACTTTGTGTTTAAAAAACAACTGTTTTTATAAGTATTTAAAAATATTTACAGCCAAACCAGTATACATTTGTGATGATTTTGGACGTCGCACGTATAAATGAAGGTTGCTTGATATTTTAACATTAGATAAGAGTTTGCTCTGCCAGAAAGGTTCCGTTTTTACGTCCATGTTCAACTATCTTTCCTCAAAAATAGCTGAGTAGGCTTCCCAAGTTCTCACATAAATGATCAAAGCTAACTTATTCACATCATCCCAAAACCGAAACTAGTTATCCTATTTTATGACTACTAAATTTATCATTCTCAGCACATTTTATGCATGCTTAGAATAAATACATAAAAGATATATACCCGCCCTTGAAAATATATACATAAATAAAGATGTATAACGTATGTATACCGCCATAAAGATACTTATCCGTTAAAAAATACATGTTATAAAATAACATTTTGAAAATATGATAAAAGGTGATTTATAATTACTTACTCTCATTATTTTAACAGTCCCTTCTAATGGCATCCTTTATGTAAGCTTGTTAGGTAAAGTCCTGTTCCCTTTTTTACTTTCAGTGTGAACAAAATAATGAGAATAATATCCTCGTAACGAGAGAAAAACTCATTTTAGTTTTTGTGTAAGAATTACTGTTCGTAATGTTTTTTTTCTGTCCACTGATCGTTCAAAATGTTTAAACGTAATATGTTGTACAATAAACACGTATTTTGATGATCAGATATTCTTACAAAAAGGGGTTCTAGAAAATATTTTAGAATATTTAGAGGTATTAGGTTAAAAATACTGCCTTAAAACTGTGTTATTTCTGTATGTGTACATATACACAAACACACATTTTTTTCACTATATATATATATATATATATATATATATATATATATATATATATATATATATATATATATATATATATATATATATATATATATATATATATATATATATATATATATATATATACATATATATATATATATATATATATATATGTATATATATATATATATATATATATATATATATATATATATATATATATACATATATATATATATATATATATATATATATATATATATATATATATATATATATATATATATATATATATATAAATAAATAAACATATTTGTATATAATCTCGTTTATCTCATTTAAATTTTATTTTACCTTTTTTATAAAATGTATATGCCATATGAACCTTAGATGTCAACTCACATTATCTTAAAGTTTGGAATAAAAAAAAACTGATATAAAAACAATGCAGCGTCGTTTTCAACATAATACAAAAAAAACATACCCGTATCTCAAAAGATGAGTGCCGTTCAGGCCAAAGAGAAAACATGGAACGTTCAGAAGAATGTTGAAAATCTTCCTTTTTGAAATATCACATATTTGCATGCTTTACAAGTAAGTTGCACAATGGTCCTTGAAGTAAACTGGCTCCGTGCCATATGTATGTACTTTCCAGTGAGTAAGGTTCTAATCCCTGGGATACGTTTCGTCCATAAATCTGAGAGCGTTTACTAATTGAATAAATCTCCCGTACTCATATTGGAGTGCGAAAATGGTTTTCAACACGTGCTTCCCAAATATTTCGTCCAAAGAGACCTTTAACTTTATTTTTTAATATTTCGCTCTTAAAATATCACTTTATTATCGGGAACTTCAGGGTACAAAGGTAATCAAATAAAAAAAAATACAGTAATGTTTATTCCAGGATTACTTGTAGGTCCAATACTTAGTCAGACATATTTTTTTTACAACTTTATATTATAGCATTATAAAAAATGAAATAAATAAAATAAAACCTCTTAAATAACACTTTGGGTTTCACAAAAAGTATTTTTTTGTTCCAAGATTTTTTCGTTACATAAATATTCAATTTTCAATATTAAATTCAAGTGCTTAGAGTTTTACTATCGCACTGCAAGGACAACTCCAAGGTAGACGACTCCTGGGCAGATGGATTGACAGCTGGGAATCAGGGGCGTGCATGCCATAAAGGCAAAAAAGCAGTCCCTATCTTAACTTTCCCGCGTGACATATAAAAACGCAACTAGTACCTACCCTACCTTACTAAGTAGTACCTAGCTTACCTTACTACCTAACTCTACTGCCTACACCTATTAATTTTCTGTTCACGCCACTGCTGGGAATTGGTATCGCAGGAGGCTAATCCCTCTTAAAAACGGGCCACGGGGCCTAAGTACATCACGAAGAAGAAGAAAATCATATGGCTCATTCGACGTGACAATATTTTGGGTTTAACGAAAAAAAATGTTGGTTTTTAGCCATAATTAAAATATAAAATTTTGTTTATTGTATTTGTAAAAATTTTCAAAGTAAAAAAGAGACCGATCTGAAAAATAGTTCAGGTGAACGTAAGAAAATATTTGAAGACCACGAGTTGTGGAAGTTCTGAATAGAATTTTAGCGTTCTCCGTTCCGGTGAGCCTTCAGTAATTATTAGACGAACGTAGTTAAATGCACGCCTGGAAATATACATTTTAATTTTACAGTCTTAAACGATTAATGCCCGCCATGTTTTACATCAGCCCCCGTCCCTTCCAATTCCCGGCCGCTGCTCATTCGTCTCCTCGGATAAAGGCGCAAGTCGCCATTTCCCAATAGACTCCTCCTTAATTAATTCCCCTAACATTTTCTTAAAATCCCTGTTTCTTCGAAAATATTTACTGTCATGTTTATTTTTTGTAACTTTTAATTTACGAGTATTTACCGCCTTGAATACTTTCTTAAGATCTCGATGATTTCTGTTCCATATACGTACATCCCGTTATTGAAAGTTCCAATACCAAAATTTTTTAAATAACCAGTGTCATTTGTAGAATTATTTTTAAAAAATTAAACAGTTTCACTACTCACCTGGAGATGAATTCATCTTTAGTTTTCGAAACTAGTCGTGTGTAATGAAATAAAATTCTTTAAGTGGTGTTTAATAAAAAAAAAACACACACTTACTAATAATATTTTGATTTGTCTGTTTTTGTAAAGTTTTTGGCTGTCGTAAATATTTTATTTATTTCAATTTATGAACGATTTCATCAAAGCAATTTTTTTTTCCAATCGGATGATAAGTTATCTAACATTTTATTTATAATATTTACCAAGCAAAACAAAACAACGGGGGTGTTTATTAAAGTTACATTTAAAGGTCGAGTTATGTAATCGATGTTTTATTATTTTTTGCTTATTTTTATTTTACCGACACCAGGGCATCGATTCCGTGCGAAAGTAAATATTTCATTTTTAATTTAAAGATAAAATACTTTACGTCTATTTGGTAAAAAAAATCAATGCCTAACTAAATTATTAATGAAAATATATACATTACACTCTATTGACTTCTACAACAGTATACAAACCAACACAATAATACAATATCTACTCTTACAAGCTAAATTATTAAAATGAATTTTTGCTGGTAGGCTTTTTATGCTGCTTGTTGAGCCAGAGCCCTCGAAGAGGTCTTGTGTAGGCCCCAGAACTTTGCAAAGCACACATTGATATTCGCTGGTATATATCACCATGCGATTAATTGAAGTCTATTAATTGAATTGTCTATCGATTGAAAATACCTATTTGGTGAAATCATCAATTATTTCAACTGCATAATTATTGGACTCGTTTGATTTACAAATATACCCGGAATCGGTTCTGGATAAATAATTACGTAATTCATATATAATTACATCATACTTCACCGACCGGCCTTTTTGCAGCACTTCGGCCAGTGAAATGTCTACTAAATGAACCCGTAAATTGCATTAAGTGTGCATGTATTCAAAAGCTTAAAATCCAGCGAAATATTTCACTTTATTATTTTCACATGGTATATCTACATATTCGTAATCGATATTGATTTAATAATGTATGATAGAGCGATTACGTTATGTAGCGATGTTATGTAGAAATTTTGATGTACAATACAACGTATGATGTACTCTCGTATTTTTTATGTTGGGTTATCGTAGTGACACCTTAAAATAGATTAAAGAAGAATATGGATATCTGGGTATTTGCACGGTTTATAACATATCATATGCTGGTATAAGTAATCACTTTATACGCGTATAACATTCACTATTCTACCCATGATTGACAACCAGATTACTCAGATTTCAGAAGTTTTATATATCGTTTAATTAAAACCTTCTTTCACATGTTAGTTCCTGGCACCATCTTTGGTTGAGTTGAGTAAGTTTGTTTTTATTTAGAAGATACCTTCATGGATGTATGTAAGATTCTTCCTGATACATTTAATATACTTGGAGAATTCCATATTCTTTTGCATCTATGTATGTTGAGATGCAAAATAACTAAATAACTCCTAAGTGGACAAACCCCGATTTGTGAAAAAAGATTTGTACATTCGACTATCGTAGCCTTATGTTACTCATACATGTACATTTTTATATACTTCAAAAGTTTTGAAAAGTATATATTATTATATTATTTTTTTATGTGGAGAAAACCCAGAATTATGAACTAGTATTTGGACATACGCTAAATGTTGTTAAGAAAAATAACTGGTCAAAATTTAAGCTGCATAATTTTAAAAAATCATGTTTACAGACGTTTCTCAGTGGACAAATATATCCAAATCAAAGTTTTCTTAATCTAACATAGATGGCTGTTGTGAACTCAAATGTATTGTGTCATAAAAATGATCATATATCTAGGAGTTCCAAAAGTTTGAGTAGTGTGGTTGTTAATCGTATGTTGCACGTGTGAAAAGTTATAACTTAATCAGCCTAGGACAGGTTATTAGCCATGTGAATACCCAGAATTCTATATTTTTCTTTATCTATGTTAAGATGTTAATTTTTTTCTTTCATAATTTTATTTTATCGGTTATATTAGGGGACGTTTAGTAATCTTCTTAAAATAACCACAGCACAAGCTATTCGTAATGTGATACCGTGTGTGTATTTAGCATACTAAGTCCGCAAAGCACGTTGGTACCATTGTTTTATTCTATTATTTCGGTAATTTATTTATGATCCCTTTACCCTGAAGGATTTATCGTCAAGACGTGGGAGTTTCATGGCGTTTAATCCAGTTTACCATTAAACCTCTTATTATAATCCCTTCATAAGGCTATAACAAACTGAAACAATACAATTGGACCTTGTTGAGTTAAAGATAATCATTTTTGGTAGGTAGGTACGCTTAATTCACTTCGATTGTAAGCAGAGAAATTTAAAGGACTTTAAAATAAGTCATTACTATGTACAACCAGAATTTTTGTAAAATAAATGTTAATGAAAAATAATTTTCTTTGTGTTATTATTAAGTTACAAACGTATAATTAACACTTATATATTTTGTAATAATAATTGTCATATCCGCTTAAAATGGTGCACAGCGCACTACATATCATCGTCGTCGTTACATGAAATATCGTTAATTACATGAAAGCGAGGAGATTTGTACTTCGCTTCGGGTACCAGTCAAGGGTAATATCAAATAAATATTAGAGTAAAAAGTTTTGTCATTTTTATTTTGACCATTAGCCAATTGATTTATTAGACCCTCATAGGTATCAAATCCGGGATCTCCGGCATGACAGATAAAAATTCTAACCACTACATTTAATACCTTGTATAATAATTGTGGCTTGCATTTGTATTATTCACGTTAAACAAATGCAAGCTTTATTTCCCTTATTTAAGGTATTTATTGTCCATTTAACTTGATTTAATGAAAATGGTGAAAAATTTATTCAGTTGAATATATTTTTGGGGTCAGTAATGCTGATAAATGCTTAACCTTAAAATGATTTTTAAAAAATGATGATAGAATAACCAGATGGTCATCCTCTGTATCTTTTTACTCTTGTTCATTTGAAATTATAATATGAGCTAGTAAATTTTGGTGCTTCAAACCCTGTGCTAAGAAGTTTGAACTTAATGTCTTTCCAATATGGCGTCTGATGACGATTCATCGTGTTTAACAAAATTTCCGGTAGTAATTTATGTCCGTCCTTACCTGTCTAATATTCCATGAAATTCTGTTGTTTTTGCTTTTCTGTTGGTTGATTCACGATACCGGCATTTTACGGATGATCTTAACATTTTATATAAGATTTTAGGTTATCTATCAAAATGTTAGGTAATGATGCGGTATATTCTGAAAAAGTACTTTTCACTCTCATTATTGATTTTATAGAATATTTATATAAATATATATACATATATATATATATACATATATATATATATATTTATATTTATATATATATATATATATATATATATATATATATATATATATATATATATATATATATATATATATATATATATATATATATATATTGTATATATATATATAATTATATATATATATATATATATATATATATATATATATATATATATATATATATATATATATATATATTCATACATCTGAACGTAAACCATTTTATTTATGTGATCCGAACTCCGGATTATTTTTGCATAACGCCCGAAAACATGATTTTAATTTTTTTATGCCGCTTGCAATTTGATAAATTATTTTCACAACATATTTGTTTTTATTTTTCTTTATTTATTTATATATTTTTTTAACAATAAAATACAACGTAGTAAACTCAAAAAAATAGTGTTTGATTTAACCTTTAATACATAAATTAAAATGGAGTTCTACAAATTAAACGCCAAATCTATAAATAATTAAACCATATAATTTTTCTTCCAGTTTCGGCGTTAATTTAAAGGCAAAACTCGTGTTAAAGCGTGTCAGAACTAGAGCAACTGAGGATATTAAATTATATTTATATTTCAGCTTATATACTTTCCAAAGCCCTAATCTCATTGACGCAGGGGATTGCATATCCAAAGTTTCTGAAACAATTCCTGCTACAGCATTGTTAAACTACCCGATGTGGGTTCATACATTCGGCAGCATTAGTTTGTCAATTTGTTACTTACGGGAGTGGAGCATTGATGTAGGATTTGTGTGGAAATATGGATATCAAGTTTTGCCCGTCTGTTTTAGTTTAAGAAAATGGTTTAATAGATTTATGTGCACGGATAAATCTTACTCTGCGCTTTTGCAGCAGTAAACTTAGTATGCTAAGAGGATTGGACTTTTATTGAAATAAAGCAAATTTATAACTTTGCTTAACACAACAACATTCGTCCATTGCTGTAATCAAAATATACATACAATACATGTAAATGTAAATATAAATATTATATCTGTAAAAAATAAAATCTCACATTTTTTTTTCTATATAAACCCTGTCCAAAAACACTCGCCCATATTAATAATAAAAAACCTCTAAATGTTTATGTCAACGCCTAAATTTCATTATTCATCATTATCTTAGAATTTGGAAATGGTGTTTGAAAGAGAGAAAGATTTGACAGAATGCAAGATTATCGTGCACAATGAATCCCTAGAACAGGTGCAAGAATTTTTATATCTAGGAAGCATGTTCACAAGGGATGGAAAAGTGGATAAGGATATTGAGAGAAGAGTGAATGCAGGGAATAGAATAAATGGTGCTTTTAACAGAGTGATTGGGAATAAGAATATATCCATGGAAGCCAAGCTAGCGGTTCACAACGGCGTGCTAGTACCGACACTAATGTATGGAAGCGAAACATGGAACTGGCAAAGGAAGGATGAAAGCAGAGTAAACGCTGTTGAAATGCGCTCCCTCAGACGAATGTGTGGAAAATCATTGTATGACAGAATTAAAAACGACGATATAAGAAAGGAATGTAAGGCTGAACGAGGAATAATTGAAAAGATTAGGAAGAGCTATTTGCGGTGGTATGGACTTGTGAAGCGAATGGATAGCGTGAAAATGACTAAGAAAATATATGTGGCGAATGTGAGAGGGAAAACAGAACGTGGACGACCGAAAAAGACTTGGCACGATCAGATCAATCAGAACCTAAAATCTGGCGGTGTCAAAAGTCTGCGTAATCGGAGGGCATGTATGACTAGATGTATGGATGTGAAGGAGGCGAGGAGTGTATGTCAGGACAGAAGAGTGTGGCGTTCCATCCTCTCTGCCTACCCCTGCGGGGAAATGGCGTGATGGTAGTAGTAGTAGTAGAATTTGTTTGAACACGATCTGGGTTCCATTGTTATAAAATAAATATCAACTAGCCTAGCATTAAAAAAATCGCAGTCAAGAACGAATAAATTTAAATTATAACATAACGATAAATATTAATTTATTGATTTGGCATTAACATGATGATTTAAATATACATAAGTATAAAGTTTTTATTTTCATTAGGTGATGAGAACATTAGTAGTTCTTAAAACAAGTCGTTTTTACATTGACAAACCCAAAAATAGTCTTCAGCAAGCGTTTTACGTCATCATTTTTATATTTTTATATTTTCATTTAATAGTTGGCATCAAACCGTTGTTTGCGTACAAATTTTACGTATACTTCAGAATTAATATTCAACCAACGTTCTACTTTACAGTTTACAACGATCACAATGTATCGATGACTAACGACCAAATCATGTCGAAGCATTATACTTCCGTAAAATTAAAAGCGAGGAAATATAAAAAATACACACACATACGGAAGAATGTCTTATTTTTCTTAAACGTATCTATATTAATGATGTGTAGAGCATTGTATTCTAAATATTTTTTATCATCGTTATCCGACGAAAATTCTTCATTTTATTTATTTATTACCTACTGTTTTAATAAAGACTTGTAGGTACATGTACTTAAATAAATATATTTTTTAAATAATAATTTAAGTGTAATTATTTTTAAGCCTTTTATTTTGAAAACGCTATAGTAAAGAATCCCTTAAATTGAGTAAAAGTGTTCACATTTGAAGGGGTATGTTTTCATTCATGTGAGTCTAAATAATAACATGTAAATTATTATGACATTCTTCATCATTTCCTTTCCTACAAGACTGTAATCTTGCTTTTCTTGGCTTTGAAAATTGGAAAAATAGCGAGTTATAATGTGTTTTCCATGTATGTTGAATTTCTCCTTTCCTGATCCCATTTCCTATTTCTTGCTTTGTCGCTGTGAAATGTACGAATGTTATTTTTTCATCTCAGTTATACACACACACATAAACACACACACGCCCACACAAGAAACGTACGAATTATTTTTCTTTTTCTTGTCAACCTTACCAGCATCCAATGGTGCATAGGGCACTGCATCATAAAGAACAGTGTTATCTCGATAGGTGAATGCACAATGGAAAGATGAAGAGCCCCGAGTATCAGTCCAATAAATATAATAATTTGAGGTTATATTCTGAAATGAATTTTTTTCTGTGCAGGATACTAAATTGTTACTTAATATAACCGTGTCAACCTAAGGAGGAAGGAGTTCATTGACAACTTGATTGATTTGTAATTTTCTCAGTTCAACGGCACTTTAGATACAAGCAACCTTTTCCCATAGTGGTTTTAAGGGTCCTTTTAAAGTATTACCCTGTTTAACCTTTCTTGCTAGTAAACTGACGGTTTTCTTGAAGGGTATCGTTTTCTGTTCCCCTTCAACAATTCTCATTTTTCTTCTTCGGTTAATGTATCTACTGCTTTTTCTTCTCCCTCCGAAGAGTAATAAATGATACGCGTACGTTCAACTAACTTTGAATAGTTGAATTTACTATTTTGTCAACAATTTATTTTGACTTTGTAATTATTTTATTTTATTTAAAGTACAAAGGTATATTTATTCATCTTATTCATTATATGTATTATGGCTCTTGAGGCATAGCCTGTGTTGAGCCAAAATACTTACATGTTAATACAATGTAGGGATTTTTTTAATTTCCAGATTTTATACATTATAAGATGTACAATAAAAGGTTATACAATAAAAAAATCACAAGTATTAAGCCTGTACACTAATTAAGTCTGTTTTCACCTTAATAAATGTCTAGGCTTCCATCGACGGACACTATTCTTAAAAGAATTATCACTTTTGGAATTCTTATGGTTACTTTGTTAATTTTAAGTATTTACTTAATTCTACGGACTTCCATCAGGGCTGCGATAACGTACAAAAGTTAACGTTTTAACCAACTAACTAACTAACCATCACGCCGCTTCCACGCAGGGGTAGGCAGAGAGAATAGAACGCCACACCATTCTGTCTTTGTAAACATTCCTCGCCTCTTTCACGTTCATGCATCCTCATACACGCCCGCCTATTGTTTCGACTCCAAACCTGACCGCTTTCAAGTATTTGGCATACCTGATCGTGCCAAGTTTTTCTTATTAACGTTTTATGTTCGTAGTTTTAGAAGTTAGTTTTTACTTTATGACTATTTGGTAAAAAGATAAATACATGCATACATATTTTTTACGGTAAAATTAGCCTCCTAAAAGTTAAAAGGTTTAAAAATCCAAGTCATAAAAAATTATGCTTGGAGTAATGTTTCAGTTATTTTCAGTAAAAATATTCCAATAAATACGTCGACAAATATATTTGAATGTATCGAAGTGAAACTCTTTATTTTTTTGGTCATGTATGAAATAAAATTTAAACCTAGTTTTTTTATTGTATACTTTTATACATTTCTTCCTGTTAAAATTATTTTGATGACTTTTCATTTAAAACATGAATAAACGTATGCCAGCTACAAAGGCAGCCAGTATACATTTATTTATACGTTGATCGTTAAAAATACCCAATTACTATACGGGTAACCCTAGGGAAAACGAAAAAAATATGTAACCAATAACTTGAATACACGCCATGGTTCCTATAATAGATATGTACGAGGATATTCAAAATTTGTATTACTTGGAATAATATGTAAGCAGTCTGTACTTTCCTCAATAAATCGAGTATGAGAACATCACAAAGCAAAACTAAAACATTGGTGAAAAACTTGAAAAAATCTCGTTGATAATTTGATTTCTCGTTTAAAGATAAAAGCTCTAAGAAGTTTTCCACTATTATAAATCAAACACTATTTTCTCTGATTACGAACAGGAAACTTTTTGCTCGAAAATCTTGTAAAAGATAAACATCCTTTTCACAGAGCAAAAAAATCAGTTTCTTCTCTCGTTTTTTGGGACATATTCCAGAAAAGATATTCATTTCGTTGGAACAAATTCTTTTGAATATTCTGAATCATCAGATTAGATCGCCGAAATCGTTTAGTAAAATTTAAGTCTAACAAAGACAAAAATTTCATTCAGTTTACTTCATTAATTTTACATCTCATGTAACCCAATCGTATTTCCGGTTTTTAAATATATTTTGTAAATAATTTTAATTGTATTTAAAAAGAGACATCTAGGAAAACAATTAACAGATCTTGGCAAATTATTTATTTTCATTAATACAAAGATAATTATTTGTGTTCATATTATACACACAAATATTTCAATTTCATATTTTTCCGTAGACCTAAGCGGCCCACTATTAAAAATTGGAAGAATAAGTCGTGATAAACTGGCCTCGAACCTAGAAACTCTGACTTAAAGTCCTCGACAGTATACGGGACCACAACTCGATTTTAATAGTTAAGTACTTGAAGATATATCATTAATTTCCACGATAGGAATTATTTAATACAGGGATATTTTTTTATTAATATTTCACTGATATCTCAATACATATGAAGAAGTTTATTGAGATAAAAATATGAAAGTCAAATAGTATATTAATATAAGAAATAAAATAAATTATTTTAATGTTTTTTAAAGAAAAAGTAAGAAGGAAGAAAATAAAGAATCACAATGGGAATATTTTCAAAAGCGGTCTTGAATTGAATTGAATTGGTTATTTATTATGGGTTTTAAATTTAAGCTTAATGGAAGTAGGAGAATCTATCAAAACCAATTATTTGTAATTTGTACATTAATGGATATCATAGAGAATGCTCTCATATGGTTTTCCCATTGTTTTTGCCTTTCATGTAATGTATGTTGAAAATTATTAGTTTTTCATATTCCAAAACGTATCATAAATATTTTATAATTAAATTCTTGTTGGTATTTTCGATGCTTTGTTTACATTCACATTAGTATACGCAACGTACCTACGTTTGTTACATTCAAAACATACAATGCCTTAGCGCCATTTTGCCCTTCCAGAACATCCATTCTCTCTCATTTCAAATACGCGTATTCTCCCATACATGTGGGCTCATAATGCGTGAGCATTTTGGCTGTTAAATGTACTATGGCTAAGTGAAAAGTGATAAACACTTTCCGTTTATTTGATGTTTTATTCATGCGGAATGCTAGCGTGGCTATAATATGTGTATGCCACATGAAACCATTAACTGTTATCTATAAGAGCTGCTGCTTTTTGTATTCGAGAATATTCTACCGGTTTGTCTTACTTCATACTGAAATTCAAGCATATGAATTCATGAAACTTTTTGCCTTTTGATAGTTACAATCGTCCATATTATCAGCCTACTATCGATTACGAATTGTTTCTAAAATGTGTTTTATGTATAAAAAAACAACAAAATAGTTTCAGAAAATGCTACACTTATTATAAAATATCTCTTCTTCCTGGGTTACAATCTATATGAAGAATGCTATTTTCATGGTCAGTCTCTAGCCGGTTCTATTATCCGCTCGCCTCTTCAATTCAGAGTGTCCGTACAACGCATGTCGGAGATAATTTGGCCCAATTTCGTCCTCTGTAGTTTATGCCTTCGCACATGCCTTCCGCAGTCGTAAGAAGCAGGCCTGGGTGTCTTAATCCATTACGGCTATCCATTTTTCCGCTGTTGTGTTATTATATTTAGTAAGCATCCAGACATGTTCATACCAATTAATCTTCAACATGCGCCTGTAGCACCACATCTCAAACGCCTCCAGTCGCCGCCGTTCTGCCTGCCCGATAGCCCTCGTTTTGCTTCCATACAACAGTAAAATATGTATAAAACGTAATTTTCTTTCTCGTATTTATTTATTTCATCTTAAAAATACACATCTCATTTTTTGTTGTTGTTTAATAGTGCGTCTTCTCTAGGTTTCGTGCCAAGAGCACATTTTAAAACTCTTAAAAAAATAAGGATGGTGTAAAGCGATATCGTAAAAAATGAAGAAAAATATAAAATAAAGAGGTTTACGAGTATTTAGTAAAACAAAATTCAATAGTACGTTATTGCTAACCGTTTTTGGTAATCCTTTAGACGTGAATTGATTTAGGTATCAAAACGCTCGCGATTATTTATACTCGTAGGTGTCAAAGTGGGCCAAAACGAACGAAACGTTTGAGTTAAAGTAGCTCAGGAAATTGCAAGCCACAGATTGGTACATAAACAGCGATTCATCTCACGCTAGACTCAACCCTCCCTCATATTCTGCTACCCTGGTAGCCAGCAGATTCCAACGTGCTGAATAACGGTCGGCGAGCAATCAGCAGTCATTTGAAAACATGAATAGGTGAAGCGGTGCTAATTGATCTTTTGTCATAACTATCCCATGTAAATTGGAATTCGTATATGAAATAATCATGGGAGAAATACTTGTGTATAGTAAAAACTATATCGATCAATCGTTGTTTTAATCTTTCCGGGAGTATGGACGTAAATGAACGTCAGTGCGAATTTTCCTATAAGGAGTATCGACGTTAATGAACGTCGAAGTCCGTCTGTCAGTTTGTATGATGTAACTTATATAACAATGACATCTGTGGATATTTGTATGTAACTTGATCGTAAAATAAAACCTACAGATGGCAGTTTTATGATTTTTAGATAATTACTATCTTCATAATACAAACAGATTTCGTGAAAAAAAAAACATAAAATGAGAATAATAAGGAGAGTTTTATATTACCATTCCACAAAGTTATCAATGCTTTTAGTTTATAAAAAAAAATGTAAAAAGAACCCACTCCCCAAATCCTTCAGTCGTAGTCACGAAGTAGAGATTTTTTAAAGTGGTATTAAGGACATTATAACTTCTACGATTTTAGGAACTGTTTTTATCCCTTCTATTCTCATTAAACAGTATTCACTTGATAGTTCATCATATGAAAGGGAGGCGATCAGTTCTGTGTTTCAGATCTGAGTGACACCTCGAGGTTACATAACCTGACTCGTACTTATGCTTATGAAAAGTGGAAGCTGCTGATTTCCACGAATCCCGTGAGGTACCTACGAGCTGAGTAAAGTAAATTTTAATGAAAAGCGTAATGTAGCCATTTTTGTATTTATTTATTACTCAAATTTCTCGTATTTGCACATAAATACAACTTCTGGGACACCTGATGCTGTATATCAACTTTTTTAAATTAAATGATGTTTAAATTGAATCAAAGTCGTTCAGTTAAGGTTGGTGATAATAATTTAAAAGAAACATTCAAAATATTTTTCTATTTATTTATTTCACAGCTTCGAGCAACATTAAAAATTTAATTATTAACTAACTAACCATCACATGTAGGTAGAGAGAATCGAAAGCCACACCATTCTGTCTTTGCAAACATTATTCGCCTCTTCTACAATCATGCATCTCCTCGCTTTCAAGTATTTGACATACCTGATTGTGCCAGGATTTATTTGTAATTATTGCTCATTATATATACTTTCAGACACTGGATTATTCACCCTATGAATGATATATCATACAATCATAATAAAACGTCTCAAAATAAGACACCTTTGATGTATATGAAAGTTATCCCACCGCATTTCCGGATTTGATACAGAAGCATCTAGGCTTCCAATAATTTATGTTAAAAATTACATTAATGCATATTTTTCTTGCGATAGAAAAGTAGTAAGTAGGTTATAATCTAATGTAATTTCTAAATATAAACCCCAATGTTTATGTTATCCCCTTTTACGTGTAACCACTTAATTTTACATTTTCACTAGAGTCCGTGATCTGAATTCACCATCCAAAGTAAATGTTGACAAAGCCTCTCTTTTCGTTTGGACTTTTTTTATTTAAAGGGAACAGCTTCGATTCAGGGGAGAGTAGTATGAATTCCCAGATTCCAGTTTTATCTGTGCTTACATTACGTTTATTTCCACCTTATTCGCGACTGATGTGAATTTTAAAATCGTCTTTTTGACCGGGTATATTAAGTGAATAATATGTTTTGTTTTGTTTTATGATTCGTTTTTACTTATACTTTCTTAATTTTTAGATTTTACTATTCACAGTTTAAAAAAAAATTATAATGTTATTTTATCTTTTCTTTTTTTAATATGAAGGATTTTCGTAATTAAAAATAATTTTGATGTTTTCTTTTACACAGAAATAATTTTAAAAAAAATATTTTTTGCATCTATTTCGAGATAGTAAGCGCATTTGGCTACCGTGGATAAGGTCCTGGTTCGATTTCTTGAGGAAGAGATTTATCTTTCATATATTGAAAAAATATTTTAATTTTCAAATATGAATCACGTAATTTCTTTACTAAGTCTTAGTCCTCTTTTTTATATAATGAAAAATGATGATTGCTCGATTTTAAGTAGTCACATTTGGGATATGAACGTTTTAAAAGAATATTTATAAAATCGTTTACATATTTTCGACTTCACTTCATAAGTCTTGGGAAGGCTTTTCTTTCTGTGTAAATTTGAGTTCTAACTTTCGTTATTTATCTTGGTGAAAACTCTGCCGAAATTGGTCTTTGATAATGTTGAACAATTAATCACAGTAAATTGAACGCTTAATGAAATTTTATAAATTCAACAAGTCAACTAACTTGAGTTTAATTAATTGCTTTTTATGTTGTAGAAAGGTACCCTCTAGTAGATTCTCAACATAAAAGACAGTAAATTTACTAACCCTTGAACATGCCTTTTCAAATCCGTCATCGACTTAATGAAAACAAACAAAAAACATACGTTTATTTTCCGTGTATACCATAAAAATATTATATAAAATCTGAATATGAAAATTCCTCAAGCCGGTTGAATTTTTTGTTAATTGGAGACACGTGTAATTTGTTACGGAGGGATTTATTCCATAAATGAGTAGATATTCTGAAATATATTTATATTTATCATTTGTTGCGTAAAATATTTCGTGGAGTATCATCCCAAAATTCGGCGATATATATGACCACATGGCCACCCAAGCTAGGTGAGATTGTATATTGCCAATATGTTGTAGAAGCCAACATAACTTGTTTAATTTATTTATTTAATTTTAAGATCAAACACTGATTTTTCTAGACTTCTAAATTGTATTTTATTGTTAAAAACACATAAAAAATATAATTGTGACAATAGTTTTGCCTTGTTACAGCATTTTCAAACGAATGTGAAGATTAAATGGACTGATGGTCCTTAAATAGCTAAATAATTTTATTATTCCTTATATGGCTATACAATTCTTTTAAAGCTATACAATATCTTGTTTCGGTTGGAATTTGTCAGGATATGTTATAGAAAGTGTCGCAAAAGTACTTAAAATTTGCAGATTAAATTAGAAATGGCCGGCTATACTTGTAAACCTGATTGTAAAGACAAATAATAAAATATATCAATTCCAGTACTGAAAAACATTTTATTTACTGAGCTATAAACAACTCATTCACTACTTTTTGACTCACCCTTAAAAACCAAATAATTATTCCAAATGAAACTGGGTGGTTAACCCGTAGTACAAATGTATTTTAAAATATTTTGCTCTTGTTTGTTTCAGGTACGTATTACAAGGCATTATGTAGAAAATGAACTGTCGTAATTTACTAAAAAAGGTAAGCTTTTAAAACTCTTTGCTTATCAGCATTTTGAAATAATTAACCTATTAACCTATCAGCATTTTGAAATAATAATTCACGTGAAAAACTTAAATATGTTTTTATTTACTTATTTAAGTACAAGTTTGTAGAGTAAGCAATAATTCTAGATTCTATGATTAAAATAATAATTTCGTAGTATCGTATTAACCTTTTTTACAATGCCCCTATAAAACGAAATTTCGGTGGCAAAAATCATGATTTATACTAATAATAATATATTATATTAATTTTATTCGAATATAGAAGCTGATGTGCAACGCGATAAATCGAAAGTATTATGTTAGAAACTCGGTATTATTCGAATCCGAATTGCGAATGTTTTTGACGTTAAATTTACTGATCTGTCTCTTTCCATTTCAGCCGCGACATCTCTGTTTGATGTACATAGACTGAATTTATTCCGTAGATAAATCTTTCTCCCTCTTTCCATTTCCCAATTCATACACAAACAAATTTGACTGTCTACTCAAATGCAATTTATATAAAACAGTTGTGCTTTATAACTATGTCGTACTATAGTCAGCTTATCTGAATAAAGAAAAAAACTAGATAAATGTCTTGTTCATATTGTCATTTTGTCTTAAAAATTCTGTCCCTGATTATTATCATTCTATATGACGATGTAATGGTTGATGACTTGGGTTAAATTAACCAAAATAAAAAGGAAACCAATTAAAACATTTCAAAAGAATAAATTTCAGGAGCCGTCTTTTCAGTCCAGAATCGAATTCACGGCTAAGATTGTCAAGGAATCGCATGCTTTTCACCAATTTATTTATTTAATTAATGTTATTTTAAAAATATTACAGACAATTCGCATTGCATGGTAACACAATTTATTCAAAACCTTAAACAAAACCTACTGATATGCACGATTCGTTTAAAGAGGCTGAGAACTACGAGTTTAGAGAATATTTATTAATTTTTTTGAAAGAACGCAGAATATTTAATAAGTATCCGTTGAAAAGAACCAATAATGTGTAGAAAATGATATGAAGTAGTATTATTTACTTGTGTTTTGTTTAAACTTGTTTTTGATAGACATTTTAAATATATTTATTATTCTTTAAATTCACAATAAAAATCTCTTCCTACATTCACGACGTTGCGACGTCCGGTTCCGTACGGTAGATATAAAGCACAGCATCCTCTGAACCGTTTGTTGAAGTTTACCCGGATGTGACGATATTGCTACCCCGAGGGACTGAAAGTGATGACAAACGGCAGTAATCAACCCCCGACCTTGTTATTTTACTAGTGTTTGAAGGGGTTAAGAAACAAATAATTATTATTTTAATATATTTTAACATTAAATTGGTAAATAAATACATATGTATATCTTCTTTTAATATATTAATTTATTTCATACGTTAAACTAATGCTTTTTAATACAATATCTCTAAATTTACAGGGTTTCATTTATTGATTTGGCTGTCACTTTCTGGTAATATCTTTCTACTTTCAATTTAAGTTTTACTTTAGTTAACAACACTTTTTCCTAAAATCTATTATGATACGTATTTCGATGCATTTCAAACACCGTATAATTATTTGAAATGATGCGGAATGTATCGAAACACGTGTCACACAAAATTTTAAGAAATTGTGGTATTTATCAAGTAAAACTTAAATTAAATTCACAGAATATACAACCTATCAAAGGGTGGTTTAACTGATCACTTTATAAACGTTTAAAATTCACCATTCTATTCGCTATTTTAACTCATACATATATGATATGATATGATTATCACCTCACTTCATGCGTGAGTTCACGGCAGTATCTATGGTTGATTTGAGTAAGGTTTTGTTAAGCAGAGACCTTTTATTTAACTTTCCGCTATGCAAATATTTAACATATCGCTCACTCCTTTCAAGAACGTCATAAATCAAAAATCGTCAATTTTCAGTTGTGCATGTTATCGGAATGCACATAAAATGTACTATATCCTAGCAAAAGCGGCAGATTTTAAACATAATATTTACCCGCTACGTGGAAAAAAGTGTTGTTTTTGCATTTTGAAGAAAAGGTATTGTTTAATTATTTTTTTAAATATGCTAAATATTTTTCAAATGGAGAAAAAACCTTCAGGTTTTATCTAAAAAGATCTGTTGCACAGTAAAAAGTTCAGTAAGTGGCTTGATATTTATTTTTAATACATTGTATTATATTTTTAAACTTTAAAAACGCTCTCCTAAAAAATCAAGTTTTTTGATTTATGACGTTCTTGAAAGGAGTGAGCGATATAAGGTAATACGTGTTAATAAAAATGTATAAAATATTTATTTTTTTTTTGAGTATTTTTTTACAATTTTGAATTTTTTAAAATCCCATCATCAAAAGTAAATAAACCACAAACTAAACGTTTAAATGAGCCACAAACAAAATAAGCACAATCAAGTTTTTTGATGACCGTTCGTGAACTCAGTTCACAATGGTTATGGTGACACAAACTGCAGTTCAATTACGGTTCTCCATTGCTTCTGGTCCAGTAAGTGGGGGCCAGTTAAATGCAGTTTTTGGTCGTTTGGTCGCTTTATCCCGAATGTCTCCAAAACCTCTCATGGTCCAGCTCGGCGAAGTAAAAATTAAAAGGATAAGAATAAAAAGGATTATTGAATTGGTAGTAAAGACAAAGCGAAATAGAAGGATTAAATCTGTTCAACAAACCCCAGAAAATAAACTAAAATTCCTTTATATAAAATCAAATTTCTACTTATGCAAATTCTTTTGAGAACGAGATACTTGAGAACTTAGTATTTTTGCTATTCACATTAATGTAATGCATTAATATTACTATTTTTTGACATCTCATCAAAGATGAAGAAGAATATAGAAGTCTGGGCATTTACGGGGCTGACGACCGTCACAGGTTGGTTTAACTGATCACTTTACACACGTGTAACATTCACCAATTCTACCTATTATTGACAACCACACTTCTCAAATTCTTGGGAAGTTCTATACATATTTGAACCAATTTTGAAACATTATTCTTGAATCACTAGAACTTCACTAGATCATCTTTGATGAGATGTCAAAAAATAATATTTAAATAACTCCTGTAATTGGAGATAAACCAGATTTTGTGAACAAGTATTTGGACACACTCAAAATTTTGTGAAGGATTAAATCTGTTAAACAAACCCCAGGAAAAAAATATATTCCTTTATTTAATATCAATTTTTTACTTACGCAAATCCTTTTGAGAATGAGATACTTGAGTACATTTTTGTCGTTCCCATCAATGTAATGCATTGACATTACTATTCATCCTTTCAACCGAGAAATCTTGTCATGATCGAGTATTTAAATTAATTTGAAGTGGCCAGTCAAGAGTCAGAATAATCGGTGGGTATACGAGTAGGTATATGAGGAGATGCATGAATGTGAATTAGAGAAGATAGTTTTCAATAACAGATTGGTGTGGCGTTCTATTATCTTTACCTACCCCTGCAAGGAAGTGGCGTGATAGATAGTTGGTTAGTCAATTAGTTGATTGTTTTAATATTTTTTCATTGATGAGATATATGGTATGTATTATTCACGTCTTATAGGGATGAAACAACAAAAATAATGATATTTTGTTGAAATACCGTCTCATAGGGGTTTTACAATTTTCAACGTATTGGAATATGATGTGGAAGTCTGTCTCCGTTTTGTAGTGGTTAATGTATTAAATACCGGGTTCGGTTCCCAGAGTAAGGACAAATAAATAAATTTAAAACTACCCCGATACTGGTAACTGAAGCGCAAAAACTTATCACCTTGCTTTAATGTAATTAACAATCAGGATAATGCTGTGTCTATACGATGCAGTGCCCTATGTTCCATTTTGTAAGGATAAGAAAAATAATATGGACGTCTTCATATTTAATTTAAAGTGACATGTCATACCTAAATTAAATATCAACAGGATTTTTTTGTATGATGAAAATCATCATAATTATCGTAAAAGTATTTTGTTCTGTAAAATTTCAGTATAATACAGTATATTTGACAGCGATCAATCCGGACTTATATTCCTCTATTATCTCCTACCATATATAAACACGAAATTTATTCAAGCGTGCTATTTATTTTTACCTTTGTTTTTTTAACTAAAGGCTATGTTTTAATTATAAGATGTTTCCTTTTACAAAGTTCCTTTAATTATATTTGAATTCTACACCAAAGCAAAGTTCCGTATGAGTGCAAGGAGTTGCATTTGGCACTAAATTATCTACAGCCCGAAGACTATTATGGTAAACTTATGCGAGCAGTTAGTTTGAGAAACACTGAACTCGCCAGGAAACTTCAACTATTTTGGTAGCGATTCATGCTTACTTTGCAGAATACCAAACTTTATTTTATCATGTTCTCAGTCTTAATTGAAAGTTGTAACTACATGTTCCCCACAATGCATACAATTTTATTAGGGCTTTTCTGATATCAGTTCGACTAGTTGTCTGTCGAGGATCATTTTAACACCTTGAACACCAAAGGAAAGACTTGATATTAGCTACTGATTTGTCTATCAGTCTTATTGCCAAATAATCCTACTTCTTTCGATATTTCATGATCGAATTAAATATAATATTCATTTTCTAAGACCCGGTTTTTAGTGATTTTGCAAACACGTATCACAAAAGATAATACTCATTTGATAAACAATGTACCTTCACAATTAAGTGTTCACAAAGAGTAATTACAACATTTTGAGTGTGTCCAAATACTTGTTCACTAATCCAGGATTCGGACCTCACATACTAATATAAGAGTTTCTGCTTAAAAAAAAAGCTTCTTTACATCTCACCAATAGATGTCTCTAGTGAAGTCTAGTGATTTAAGAACAAGGTTTCTAAATTGGTTCATATATAGAACTTCCAAGAATTTGAGTAGTGTGGTTGTCAATAATGGGTAGAATTGGTGAATGTTACACGTGTGTAAAGTGATCACTTAAACCAGCCTATGACGGTCGTCAGCCCCGTAAATGCCCTGACTTCCATATTCTTCTTCATGTTTGATGAGATGTCAAAAATAAAAGAGTGAATAAATAAAATTTTAAAAATCAACTGCATTAATTTATAAAAAAAAGAAACATATTCTTCTACTCGACCGAACAAAGAAACAAAGTTTTAATTACTTGAAGACGAAATTGCTTTTTTATGGATTATTTTTAAAAGCTCTTTTTGTTTATTTTTAAGTCTTTCATTTTGACGATTTAAAGGAGTTGATTTACAATTTTTATTGCACTAACTCTAGTACTGTAAGCGGAGGAGATTTTTCTCACTTCCTTAACATCGGTACATCCAGTCGTATACGCCAGTGCTCCGCAACCAGTGTGCCGTGGCACAATGGTGTGCCGTGAGCAGGATTCAGGTGTGCCGCGGCCAAATTCAATGTAATTGACATTTTTTATTTTACATTATGTAATTAAATACAAAAAAAATTGATCATTGTGTGGTTAACACAATGACAAATTATTTTTTATAACATTGTCTTTTGTTTCAAAATTATAAAATAATTATAAATACATAATTTTTCAACGTATTTAATGTATTAATTGTTAAATCAAACACAGATTTTTTAAGTCTACTAAGTTGTACTTTATTGTGAAAAAACATGCTTCGTTTCGCTTAGTTATGGCATTTTCAATAAAATGCAAGGCGAAACAATTGTCACAATATAAATTTTTATGTGTTTTTTAACAATAAAATACAACTTAGTTGACTCAAAAAATCTATGTTTGATTTAACAATTTATACATAAATTAAAATGGAGTTCTACAAATTAAACGCCAAATCGATAAATATTTTTTCAATGGTCTATATATTTTAGCTTTAGGTGTGCCGCGGAATTCTAGGAAGAATTTTGGTGTGTCGCAGGTGAGAAAAGGTTGCGGAGTACTGGTATACGCATTCGGCTTACTTGTAAAAAATGCAATTCATCATTATTTTCCGTCATTCAAAGGGGGTGAAAATTAGTTTTTTCCCCATTTCCCGTATTTCCACTCAACGTAAATTGCCCACTTTCTCCTAAGCGCACACCATCTGTCCCCTGAGGGGCTCTCTCCGCCCTGAATCGTTGGTCTAACGCATCCCACCCAAACGTGAATTCTATGTTGAGATTGGCATTTATTTGAAGTTTTCTTAGTATTCAATAACAAAAAAATGTATGTTAACAACTTTCGAGAAATTAAGCAATATGAATTTTCAATGAGGCCAAAAATAGTGAAGGTTATACAGTATATGAAGTGAATCCCTTTGAATGCCTGGACCTCTATTTTCTAGGCGTACGCGCGGTAAACTACATCTGTGTTCCAATATATTCATAATATATCTTGCCATGTATATAACGTGGTAATATTTTTCTTTGTAAATTGGGTGTAAATAATATGTAAAGTGGGTGTATAATAATAAAATAAACAATGTGTTGCTTTGTAATTAAAGTTTATAATTAAAGTTTATTCTTAATTTATCTTTATAATATTTTTCTATCTATCTATCTGATTCTGACAGTTCAGAATATTATATTTTTTCTATCGGATGTCTTTTGTTTTATTCTGTGCGACGCATGCGACATCTGGTGGTAGAACTGTTTTATGTAGGTACTATTTGTAAGTACTTGATAAAATGTATAGGTAGGTACCTAGGTATTTTATTACATGTATATTACAGTGAATACAAATACTTATATCCTAAACTCTATCTTTCTAAATTTCATTAATTGATTCGGCTAACACTTTGAGGTAATGCTAGTCAAATTTTAATTTAAAATTTACTTGGTCAATAACACTCTTTCTTAAAATTTATACGGTGTCTAAAGTTTATTAAAATATAAAGTATTTAATGTTAATCCAAGTAAAACTAAAAAAAAAAAAGTTACTTTTTTAGTTATTATTTAAACTAGTTATTATTCTTTCTTAGTCGTTAAATCTAGTAACGATTATTATTTTCACTTGCTGTTTTTTTAGTGGAATAAATATTTGATTATTCTTTTATTATTTAAGTCCACTCATTGAATAATCTTTCTATTTATTATCTTAAATAAAACATTCGAATTACTTTGTGTAACAAAATTCTTCTCACAAACTCAATAAAATTAGAGAGGTAACTCCTAACTGAAGTTTTATATTTTTAGTATTCTTGTATCATGATTTATTAAGATAATAAAATATTTTAATTTTGATCCTCATCGGTGAATATGACGTTTGTTCAAAAACTGAAATCTCTTCGAGTTATTCACCGATTGCTTTGATATTTTGAGATTTATTAACATTGCGTACGTGCGTCTTTCATATACTTGTGATAGATAAAAATGTTTGAAAAACATCTTTTTGACCATGACGATTGCAACACCATCGATTAAATGTAACAGCAATATACGCAATACTTAACATTTCTCATGACGAACAACGTACTTCTTGACAGCTCTTAAAATATTTTGCACCCAAAAACGTTGTAAAATTAGACATATTAGAAATGTATGCTCTCATCTTTGTTTTCCAATTTATCAGACTGAGCTCGTTTATAATTAAAATAATTTTTGTTCATGTTATTAATTTGATTTATGAAGAGATATACTTTTTTTGAGTGTTGAATCATTTCAACCCTATTTTCTGTATCAGTCATGTGGAAAAATAATTTATTGTTTATTCCTTTTTGGGGCGTTACGTGAAATTCTATGCTTAACGTATCGTATTGAATGGTGGCGTTCATTTTTGAGATAATTCTGATTTGATGGACGTTGTTTATCGATACGAAATGAGGAAAAGAGAAAAAAACAATATAGCTTAACACCACAAACTAATACCGTAAAGCACTCATTTTGACTAATCGAATTATTGCAATAACTTTTCTCATTGTGCATGTAAAGGGCTTATACTTTTGGGTTTTTCGTTCAAGGATAACAGATATAAAAAAAAATAAGCTTAGAGGCTGTAATCATGTCTTAATTTAAAAAAAATCTAAGCATTGAAAACTAATTACGGGTTCTTGTGTTAATACCTAAGAAAGTAATATTTAAGAAGTAAAGTTGTTTTTAAAACCCCATTTTGAAGTTGTTTAAAACGAGATTCCATTGAATCCATAAAAAAAATATTATACTATTTTATTCAAAATCTTAAATCTTCTAATTATTCACCGATTTCTCTGAAATTTTGACGCTACGTTACATTTAAATACGAGCGTGTTTTTCTTTACCTATATTTATTAAAAATATAAATGTTCGTTTAATCGAAATCTTAAATTTTCTTATTATTCACAGATTGCTTTGAAATTTTGACACAACGTTGCATTCAAATACGCGCGTATTTTAAATGTAACCTGTAAAAGGTAAAAACACATTTTTTTAAAAAACGTATAGATTTTTTGTTAGAGGCATAGATGAAGAGGAGGCTAGGGGTGTATGTCAGCATATACAAATGTGGTGTTCTACCCTCTCTCTCCACCCCAACATGCATGTATACATATACCTCACCGTATACGGTGTTTGATAATAATGCGAAATGCATTGAAAAACGTGTCACAATAGATTTTAAGAAATACTAGTATTTACTAAGTAAAACTTAAATTCAAAATGGATTGATTTTACCGCAAAGTGACTGCAGAATCAATCAATCAAATTTTATCAATTTAATGCAATTTTCTATGGCTCTTTTTAAACGTTTAAAACATTACTTTTCTGTTATTGTCATTTTAATAAAATGAATACTACCTATCATACGATGGTCATAGTTAAAACAAATATTTAAATACTTTCAAGGTAATTTTATCCACGATGTCGTTGAAATTTCCTATTTATCTTAAATGTTTGGACGTTTAAAATTTAAAGTATGAATAAATGGATAATATCAAGTCGCGGTCGTTAAATGTTCGAATTCCTTTACAATTCTATTTTTGAATAGAATTCAAACATTGTGTCGCGGGAAATTCGCCATTTTCCTGCTAGACTGCGCGGCTACAAGCTTCGAGCAGGGGAGGGGGTGGAGAACGAGAACTTATCTCGGCCGTACAGCCCGCGGCACCCTCAGTGCATCTCTGCCCAGCGCGAGGTACACGCGCGCACCGGTCTCTCGTCCTCCGGCCGCGGCGACCGCTTGTTGCTTACGATACAACAAAAAAAAAAATACACAATAAAAATAATCAATCATGGGACAGATTCGGAATATCTCTCGTCTCGGAAAATTTAACTCGACCGACGCCGGAAATTGATTTTTTTTTATTTTCTTCCGAAGAAAAACATTTGCGAAAAAAAATTGTTTGAGTTCCACGGTGATTTTCTCCATTATAAAACTTGGTAAGAAATTGAAATCGCCGTTAAAAGTTTTATCATTTAATTACTTCATTCTAAACAACTCTCAAAAGTTTGATTTTATGTAACTTTCAAAATGTTTTAATTTGACTTTAAAAAAAATATATTACTTTTTTTATTCATGGAATATTATATAATTAAGTAATTTTTTATCCGCATTTAAGTTCGTATTTAAACTTCATAGCCAAATCATGTTTTAAGGAGGTAATAAATGGCAGTTTTATGAGAACATTTGTTAAATTCCTTCATTTGACGACCCCAAGATTTGTTATCCGAATGCCACTTAAAGATCAAATTGCTGAGATAATTGCTTGTATTTAAGCAAAATTACCTAATTTCGCAATTTCCTCGTCATCAGACAACGCTCGTTGATTTTTAATGCTATTCATACCAAGATCCGTAGTTGATGAAATAACGTCGAGGCTCCATTTATACTGTATGAATTGTAATAAAGCATTTTTAACATCTATATTTATACATGTATATATATATATATATATATATATATATATATATATATATATATATATATATATATATATATATATATATATATATATATATATATATATATATATATATATATATATATATATATATATATATATATATATATATATATATATATATATATATATATATATATATATATATATATATAAATATATATATATATATATATAATATATATATATATATATATATATATATATATATATATATATATATATATATATATTTATATTATATATATATATATATATAATATATATATATATATAATATATATATATATATATATTATATATATATATATAAATATATATAATATATATATAATATATATATATATATATATATATATATATATATATATATATATATATATATATATATATATATATATATATATATATATATATATATATTTATATATATATATATATATATATATATATATATAAATATATATATTTATATATATATATATATATATATATATATATATATATATATATATAAAATATATATATTTATTTATATATATATATATATATATATATATATATATTATATATTTATATATATATATATATATATATATATATATATATATATATATATATATATATATATATATAATATATATATATATATATATATATATATATATATATATATATATATATATATATATATATATATATATATATATATATATATATATATAATATATATATATATATATATATATATATATATATATATATATATATATATATATATATATATATATATATATATATATATATATATATATATATATATATATATATTTATAAAAATATATATTTTTTCTTCATCGGACATATAATTAAAATTGATAATATTGTCGACGTTACCTACGTAAAGTGCTCTAACTACATTTTCGTCAATTTTGAAATATTTGGTGTACGTTATCAACTGACCGTTTTCTACAAATATAAACAAACAAAAAATATGTATTAAATAAATTACGCCTAGTTTTCAGGCGTATAAGACGCTATCTACATCGAAAACGCCAACTACTTAATTTTGACAAAGCATAAAGTTTTAAAACGATTTAATATATTATTTTATCGTGTTTTGGAATGGATAATACTAGTTTAGTATTTCAAATAAAACCGTTATTTAATAAAAAAATAATACGTTGAAAAAATCTTCTAAGCTCTCTCCTGTAAAGTAACAGATTGGCAGATAGAGTACTTTACGTAGGGGCCGTCGATGCGTCCTCACAGAGTTTTTCCGTGCAAACGGCAGATTTTACAATATTTATTTATACATTTATTTGAAAGGATTTTTATATGATATGCAATCAAATACGACGCCGCCGAATCATTCAATCTTTTTTAGATCTACGCACTTTCATTGTAGATTCGAATTGTCCTTTATATCGTGTAGTATTTTATTGTTACTTACTAAAAAATATTTGTATCTTTATTAAGCCAACTGGCTGTGCACAATGATGACATGGTACTAACTCTTTTGTTTAGAAGTGAATCATAGAGTTGGCAAGAAAAGTGTTAAAGTAGACTAAATGCAGTGGGTATTCGATCTCTCCGACGAATGTGCGGCAAAACGATGTTTTATACATGTTTTAATAGTGAAATAAAGAAAGAAGGGAAGGCTGAGAGAGAGGCAAGACAAAGCATTATTCATGAAATTAAGAAACGTGTTTTGAGGTGGTTCGGACACGAGGATCGAATGAGCGCGGAAAAAACGAAAAAAATGAATTTTTGAGGCGAATACAGATTTCAATGGGCTCATTGAAAACTTCAAAACATCTCAAGACTCCTTTAGAAACTATGAGCATCGGCATGTTTTTAAATTTTTTTTTTAGTTTATTTTGATAACAATTTTTTATTGGAATCTATGTGGTAATATTTTTTTTGATTTTATGCGTAAATATGATATACTTTACCTCTGGGATATTATTTTCAAACGGCGTTCTCAAACTTTTGCCGTGATAAAGTATCAGGTACTATTACCGTATTATTCTAGAAAAATAATGTCTTAAATATAAGTAACGAACAAAATTAATATAATACAACTGAAGCCAAAAAAAACAGCTGTAGATATAAACATGATAATAACCTACTACACACTTGCGAAAAAAATCGAGATCTTCCAGCAAAGAGTACATATGAATATCAATTATTATTGTTCCTGAAATACTTAATTATAAAAGAGTAAACAAGCCAACAACAGGTCGTTTATGTTTAAATATCCAGATTTTGCTTTTCAAATTTTCCTATATACCTACATATTTCGTCTCTTGGGACGAAGAACCATTAATTTCACTATCGCGTATATTTTTCCTTCTAAATACTGACAGTTGGTAATGCAAGGTCTAAACCATCTTATGTGTACATTTAACTTAATGTAATGTGTATATTTCTAATTAAATGTTGTGTTGTGGTCCTGTGGTTGTTGTCTCGGACTCTTGAGCCATAGTTTCTGGGTTCGAACCCACTCTTCCACAATTTGTAACCTATTTTTTATAATGAGCCACTTTAGGCTCACAAAAATAGTATAAAATTGAAATATTTTTGTAAATAATAACTCCACAAATATTAATTTAAAAAAAAAGCTCTTTATAACTATAGATTTCCCAACTGAAAGAAAACGGTTCAGTAATTGAAAAAACCAGGAAAAAGATCCGGTAGATCACAATTAAAATAAATTATTTCGTTTGATATTTAACATTAGTGAATGATTTAAAAATACCCACCACTGTTCGTTAATAGGCTATCCTACCTTACCATCTTTGTACTAAACTTATCGTTAGCAATTTCAAGTGTAACAAGCAAAAGTTTCGGTAACAAAAAATGATAAGCGCCTTTAATGTATCATGTTTTGTTGAAAAATATGTGCGAACATCTAAAGTTCCTCATATTGAAAACACCCCATCCCCACGCCTTTCAAGGCATAGCATTTATTTATAGATATTTCTGATACCAAATCATTAGAGTACCATTTTTACATTTCCCACTTCGAAATTCGACAAAGTTTGTGTGCTTTTTTCCTCGAGGCATTTCCATTATTTTGATATATGACAATTTTAATACTTTATAAATTTATGTATTAAATGTTAAATCGAACACTGATTTTTTGAGTCTACTAAGTTGTATTTTATTGTAAAAAAAACACATAAAAATCAATTTTGTGACAATTGTTTCGCCTAGTTATGGCATTTTCAAATGAATTCGTTTGAAAATACCACAACTTGATGAAACAATTGTCAAAAAAATGATTTATGTGTATTTAAAAAAAATACAAAAACTCAATGTTTGATTTAAAATTTAATGCATAAATTAAAATGAAGATCTACAAATTAAATGCCAAATCTATAAATACTTTATAAATGATTAAGAAAAGTTATTATGATATTTTTTTATGGTATTTATCATCTGAGATAACCACTTACCTTATATTAGGAATGAAGATCAATCGAAAACACATCAATAATCGCTATCCACGTCACTATTCGTAGACTGGAATGAATGTAACCGGGTATCGACAAGGTACTAGTTATAAGGTGCTTGCGTGCTTACCCGACTTAATCGAAATGAATCAATACGCACAATTCACTATGCGAGCTGTCACGTCAGACCTTTCAATAGCGACTCATTACTGTGAGGCAAGAAAACGGAAGAAACATAAAGTGGGGACATGAACTAGTGGGACCAACCTTACAGGCACAAATGTATACCTTGCAGACAAAAAGTATATTTGATTTATTTCTAATATATCACAAATCGTCCAGATTGTGACGAATTTGTGCTTGCAAGGTTGGCGACACTAGTTTACGTCCCTACTTTACGTTTCTTTTATTTTCTAAAGCTGAAAACACTACTCTGTATATTTTTTAACACAGACCGAGTGTCGTACTAGAAACTTATTTTGGAAAAGCAATTTATAATAGTTACAGATATTTCGATTTATGTATTTCTAATTTCAACGTGACATTTTAGCTCTGCAGTGTCACTTTTTTTTTAAATTGTATATATCTATTTTGGGTCGAGTGCATAGGCCTTCTTACAGCACAGCCTTTTACATTGACAAATGATGATAAATAATATTAAATACAAATATTATTATGTATTATAAATTATTGTTTAAAAAATATATATTATTTTGCATTTGAAAAATATTTTAAATGATTTTTTTTTTTATAATGAACCATGTATCTACCTTACTGTCATTTCAAAACATTAATACAATGAAATCATGAACGCTCAATTGATTTTGGTTCTAATTTACTTCATTCAGAATTTTTCATTGAATGTTTTAATGTATTTGAAAAAAATGGCTTCAGATGAAACGATGTTTTATTAAGTTCATTTTTATGAATATTAGAAAAATGAAATAAATGTCCAAAACATCTTTCATTCCCTGAAACCGTATTTCTCCGATGTCGTTATTATTTTTATATTCGACTGTAAAATTCTCATAAATTACATTCTCGTTTAACGCAATTATAGTTACAGAGGTAAGATCGAAAAGTTTTGGACCCGCCGAACCAATGAACCTTAGTTTTATACTTAAAACTTCTATTGTTTAAAGAATTTAGATAATTCTTCTATTCTGAACCAATGTGCATACGACTTTGCACTGGATTGATGTGGTGATAGCTTGTCGTGTTAATTAAATGAAACCGATCAGTCCTGCGCTTTAACTATTGCTATCTAGAGTGGAATATATTTGAAGCTTACAGATGACTAATTGAAAGATTTTACTATTTTATGTGAGGAGGCGAAATTGGTACTATTTATTAACCACCAAACTTGTTATTGGTGGTAAATCCATAGTTCTAATTATTCCTCCTCGATTTTTATTGTATTGAGTTAAATGAAGCAACGAGTTGGCCAAAACAGGATTAAAAAGACTGCCGTCGGAATGCGATCACACAGACGAATGCACTGCAAAACGATGAATGATAGATGTTGGAATGGTGAGATGAGAAAAAAAAATCCATGGGTGAGATAAGCACCACAGATAAAATTAATATTAATCAGTCTTGCTACTCGATCCATGATATCAGCTACTCTGGTTCTGCTCCTAATTTCTTCATTTCTTATTGTCTTTTTGGCTTATTTATACCAAGCATGGATCTTTCCATGGATCGCTGTGTCCATTTGAACTTCTCTACATTTCTTTTTGTAAGATGTTACTACATCGACTACATATGCATTAGACAATGGTCTCAAATGCATACGTAGTAACTGGCAGTATACGTGATTCATACTTTTATAACTTTCAGACAAGTCGGAATCTCTCTTTTTTTTCAATAATGTAAACCATCTCAATTTCCGATTGCTTTACTTTGTGTGACTTTCTTTGATTCCTTTAATTTTCTTATGACCATTAATTTAGGATCATCAAGAACAACACTCTTATTCAAATTCTCAATTTAAGTTTTTTATCAAACCGAAAAATCCGTCTAGCCAACTTAACAATGGAGATTTCACAATGTCCCATTATCTCTTGTACTTTTCAATCGGTCCGCTTATGGGGGGTCGTTCATCAAATTTCGGGTGAAAGGGCTAAGGGCAATTTTTAAGAATAGATTCTTTTCGTAACGTCCAAACTGTTATATCCAGTCTTAGTTATTAAAATTCCTTAAGGCTTCGGGCCTTTGAAATGAAAATTCTCATTTCCTTTAGAAGTCAAATCTATCGGCAACTTTTTGAAAGTCTATTTTCATAAGCGAACTGGGGATCTTTAATCTGTAGATATGATACAATGCGAAACCTGCTTAATCGGAAAAGTTGCCGGTTTGTTATAATCTCCAGCTTGTCTTGTTATCAACGTCAAATGAAATATTCGATCAAAAATCTTAAATTTACGCTTGCGTAGTGAATATTTCTAACTCTTAGTTCATTTGATAATTTGACATCAATATCCCAAACTGAAAAGAAAGAAATACTGAGATAAGCATTATTTTATTAAAATTAAACAGTTCAGTAAACCACTTTAATGAGTTTTATTTATATATACGACTAGTCTCGAAAACTTACACATATTTTCATCTCCTCGTACAAATTAAAACTAACGAACAAAAATATTTAGGGGTATTTAATATATTCCCCTAAATATATTTTTTGTTCGTTAGTTTTAACTTGTACCAGAAGATGAAAACATCTGTATGTTTTCGAAACTAGTTGTATTTGAAGTTTAATTTGTTAAAACTCATTAAAGTGGTATATTCAAGTGTTTAATTCTAATAAAATAATGAACATGTCATTTTACAAAGTTAATGCCGAATCAATAAATGAGATAAGCATTATTGATAAAATTTAAAAAGGTGTGTTGAAATGGTTTGGACATGTGGAACGTATTAGTGAGAAAAGAACGGTAAAAAAATGAGGCGAATGTAGTTGAAAAAAGAAGCAGAGGAAGACCAAGTAAAACTTGACACGATCAGGTTAGTCATAAACTTAAAAGTAGCCGGTTCAGAAGTCGAAATAATCGGAGGGTATGTATGGGGAGATGCATGAATATTATTTCATTATATCACAGAGGTGGAGAATGTTTGCAAAGACAGAGTGGTATTGCGTTATATTCTCTCTGCCTACTCTGCCAGTTGGTTAGTTAGTTAGTTTTTAGTCAGAAAAGATAATTAATACCATCACAACCAAATAATCGAAAAGAAACGTAACCTATTAGTCACATCTCTATTCTGAAACTCTCTCTACATGAAATTCAATGGTGTTTCTCGTTGGCTGTGAGGCAGATTTCGGGGAAAAATAAAAAGTGGTATGGTTTTGGTGTAAAAAAAAACACGGGTTGAGAATATGACAGAACCTTAGTTTGAAAAATAGGACGATATACATTGGTACTTGACCGGGTTTAATTATAAGAATGCCACTAACGGAATGGTAAGGAGAGTGCTATTAACGGAATTAATCCTGTCAGTCTTTTTTTAAAAACCGGGAAAACCACGGTATTCTCTATTGATCAAATTTAGAAATTTGTTTTTTACAGACAAACAAAATCACTAGTGAATATTTTGGCAAATTTTTATGAAATTTATTTCATGCTGTACCATTGAATATAATTGTCGAAATCTATTGTGGGCTTTGAGTTCGGTGTTCATTTGTTTTCTCCGTTTTTTTGCCGTCCGACTTAAGTGTGGCGTTTAATTTTTTTTCTAGAAATGTTCTGAACCTTTTAGCGGACGTTTTTTTTTACGGCAGAATCTTTTCAAAAGAATTTTGTACTAGAGAAATGTATGGGAAATTGCTGATCGATTAAAAGTACCAATGAGTATTTTTTGTACAATGTTTTACATAAAACATTATTTTACGGCTTACTTTTTCGCATTGTTATTATATTGCAATAAATCGATATAAACATGTCAATAAATAATTAATTATTTTCGCTTTGAATAATACTAACTTTAATACGTTATTATAAGCAATATCTTAGCTTAGCAAAAAGGTTAAGTAAAAAAATACATTCTGCCAGATTTCTAGATTAAGCTTAAGGACATAGTGATTGTTATGTTTAAATATATTGGACAAATTCTTCAAAATTCCATAATATTCCCATATACTAACTTGACTCCGAATTATTTCCTAGGAAATGTATTGTGGGGAATAACCATTATATTGAAGTCCTTATTGCCCCCAAGCAACTTTCAGACGTTTTCTTTCTTATTTAGTATATTAAGGTTTTTGTCGTTTCTTGTATTATATTTTTAGTAGCTCCTGCTAAAATGTATTATTTAATAAAATTTATTATTTAAGTTTACACATTAATAAGTGCGTGAAACTTTTAACGAAGTACTCTCAATACAATTTTATAATAGTTAAAATCGTATCTTTATCATTTGTGATATTATTGTTTAATTTTTTCATTATATCACACACAAAAAGTAACTATTGGCTCCAGGAATCAAACCTGTTCCTTATATTTATTTTAAATTCATTAATTATCATGAAGATCCTAATTTTTACCTTCTTTTATAATATTTATCTTATTACTTACTAACAATCTACATCAAACAGTCCTATTCATAGCTTTCAAATTGTGGTAATATTTATCCATTTGTAATGATTTTTACTTGGTAAATTCTACTGTTTCTTAAAATCTACACGGTATTTGATCATGATCGTAAATGCATCGAACCGTGTGTCACAATTAAATTAAAAAGGAGTGGCATTCACCAAATAAAATTAAAAAAAATATCGTATCATAACATTCATTAGTATTGTTTTTGCTTCAAATGAATAACGAACTTGAGGGTTATGAATTATGAGCATTCCGATTTAATTATCGTTAGTACTATAACATTTAATAATTTTAAAAAATATGTATAGAATTTACATCATTTTTTCTACGTAAGAAAAAAGTTTTTTTTGACATCTCAACATAAATAAAGACTGTGAAAGTCTGGGCATTTACAGGGTTAACGACCTAACATAGGTTGGTTAAGTGATCACTTTACACACGTGCAACATTCACCATTGTACCCATGATTGACAACCACGCTACTAAAATTTACGGAACTCTTACATACATCGTAAATCTCATGACGTAAAAATAACTCCTAGCATTTGTGATCAAGTATTTAGACACACTCAAAATGTTGTGATATTATATGTTACAATACATAAATATGTTTGTGTGTATCGCTAAATTAATATGATATTCATAACAGTGTCTAACAAAATAAGTACGTTATAGTTTACTTGTATAATGATAATGGTTTGGTGATCACCCCATCAAATTAAGGGTAGGTTACCAGAATCAGCTAATTGGGTCGTTTGACATCCGAAGAGCGGAGTACTTGGCCACTGCATGACATCGGTTATGGGTTTGCTGACACTCTGCATGATACCACTTAAGGCTGACCGACGACCGCGTATTGTACCACATCTCCGCTCTCAACGTGACCTCTAATTGCTTTGCACCTTTCCCTAGTTTCAAAGTTAACGGACTGCGTAATAAAGTTGTAATGTATCGGCTATAAACCGTTGAATTGGGGTGTTTAATTTAATGTTAGCCGTTACCTTGTAAGTAGCTTTTAGAGATAGCTTTTAGAGAAAATTCAATAATATTAAATACTCACCAAATATTCATGATCATATCGCTTCTGGTCCAGTTATTAATGGCTATAACGATTTGGTTGAATTATTAAGTCAATTGACTTGCCATGAAATATTTCATATATTCTCGAGCTTTCGTTTACCTGTTAGAATGATTGGCCACTCTAATTTAATGTAAATATAGCAATATCTACATTGTACCGGAGATCAATATTAGAATTGAAAACGCACATTTCATAACTACGCACTTATTTTCCCCAAGGGACTCGCAGAAATTACCAATGTACAACTTACGTAAGCAAATATACGTAAAGGTAAGGATGGTCATGTAATCTTTAGTTATATAAACAAGTGTTTTCATTTTTCTGTATGGTTATTCATTTCTATGTTTATTTGTGTGTACATTTATATGAATAGATGTATGTTTTTACCCATATATTTATATATATATATATATATATATATATATATATATATATATATATATATATATATATATATATATATATATATATATATATATATATATATATATATCATTACAATAATTAAAGAAAACACTTTGTTTTTTACCACTTGAGTTTTTATTAAAGACTACATGTTTCAGAAGTTAAACTTCCATCATTCAGGTCTGTATAATAACTAAAATATAAAATATAAAATTTTTCTATAAATAAGGAGAGGGGAAAGTAAGGGGAAGGGGTTAGTCAAGGAACGGAGTTTGAAAATAAAATAAATAAAATATATATCATTAATTTAATTCATTAAAATTTTTACTGTGCTGTTATTTCTTGTAATTATTCTGTTATATTATTATTTTGTCGTTTTTTTTATATTATGTTTATACCATATGAACCAAAGGGGGCTACATATTTGACTCAACGTTTGGAATAAAGAAAAAAAACTTATGATAAAACTGCGTACTAACTAGTTTATTAAGATTTATATTATCCACTGACACTTCGTGATGGAATTGCATTTTAATATATTATTAGATTTAAACCAATATTTATATACCAGTCTGATGATGTCGGTAACGACGAAACCCGGTAGCTGGTAAAATAAAAATAAAGGGGAAAACCTAAAAATATTGGCTTTAATCTAATAATATATTAGTTTATTAAGACTTGAATATATTTATACATGTATTTCTATTGTATTTTCTCAATAATAATGATTAATTAAAAATATATAAGTATATAAGTATTTATTTAATACTGATATGGCAGGCTCGCAAGTGACCAAAAGAGGTTGTTAGTGAACTCTTGGGCAAGTATGAGTAAATAGCGTTTCGGCAGCATTCAATTTCTTTTTATTTTTTGGTAATATCAAACTTGGCATGAAATTGGCAACGAATTTCTCATAAAATAATTTTGTTTCAACATTACTTCACCAACCGAGCTTTACAATTCGACAATTTCGAAAATTACAGCTTTCACTACTCTGTTTGTTCTCTAATTATCATTGAAGCCCCGTGTTTCTGAACGTTATATTTGGTTTTCAGTCAAATTGAACAGTGTAGGTTTTTTAATTTTCCAATAAATTGAAATCAAACTAGTATCCTGTATTCATTTTTATCGTACAGCCAACAACGAAAATTTCATTTATGTTTCTAGTGTCAGCATTGCTGTCAGCGTTGTTTATTATTATTATTTTTGTTTGTATGAAACGCTACGAACAAACAAATACATTATTTATCAGCGCCTCTTTTAGATATATCCTCTCATTATTTTTGAAATCTTACCAAAGATGAAGAAGAATATGTATGTCTGTGCATTTACAGGAATTACAATCGTCATGGTTGTGTGATCAGTTTACATTAACATTCACCAATTCTACTCATGATTGACAACCACACTACTCAAATTATAGAAACGTCTAGATATATTGATCAAACTCGTATGCGCGAGTTCACAATATCCATCTAAGGTGGGATGAGGAAAACTTTTATTAAGCAGAGACTCTTTCCATTTGTATGTGTGGTTGAATCCTGGATTATTTTTAACACACTTGAGAAACGCTTGAAAACTTTTAGCTTATAATTAGCTTATAATTATACTACATATACTTATATTCGACTAGTTAATTTGTTTCCAACATTTTGTGTATGTCCAAATTGTTCAAAATTCTGGATTATCTTTAATTAGGAGTTTTTCTCCATAACTTTGTAAATAAATTTTAAACTATAAATAATTTCTAATTGGAAATAATTCAGATTTGTGAACAAGTATTTGGACACGCTCAAAATGTTGTATCTACTATTCTATGCTTTGTTAAAAGTGCACCTATCGATCGATAAATTGGGAGTATTTCACTAACAATATTCTCTCTCGTTACATTATCTTTCCGCAATAAACCTCGTTGGATTGCTTTTTTCGAACTTGCTACGATTCTCCCGGTTTCCTTTCCAATTATGTCAGTTGTTGCCACTTTAAGGGTTAATTGAGCCAGTCGCTTTATCACTCGACCACCGAAGTACGATTTCAAATGTCCAACGGATATAATTTAATGGCGCCTGTCCCAATCTATTTCAGTCCTCAAAGGGTTCGGCCGAGAAGCGTAGTCGCCTTTCACTCAGCCCCAGCCTTGGTCGCGGACGTATTTTTGCACTAGAGTAATTCCACGCGTAAAGCATACCAAGTAACACTTTTATTCGTTTAAAAAAAACGATAATATCGACTTTTTTAATATCATACTGTAATGATCCCGTCGAAAGAATGTCTCGGTTAACGAACATAATTTCGGAATTCCACTATAATTTGAGTAAAAGGAAAAATTTCGTAGATAAATAACTGCATTATGCCGTTTCCAAGATGCGTCAAAAAATTATTGTTTCATAATGCACTTTTAAAATTAACATGATTAAATCCAGGAATAAAATCTCACTAAAAAACAAACAAAACTCATGGCATACGTTTTTACTGTAATAGTAATATGATCATCCTCAAATATCTGTTGTAGATTTTATATACTACAAAAACACTTTTTTGTGCTCATTATTTAGTTTTATTTATAACTTATTAGAATTTTTTTAAAATTGAACCCCCTTAGTAAAAACTCGAAGCTTTTCATGTTTTTAAACATGTTTTCTTTCATCAAATGTAATAAAAGGTCATTTTCGGGGGTCCAGAACGGGCCGATTCATTCTAGATTACTTCTCATATAAAAATTATTTTGGGTTACCAACAGTTTTACGGAACATATTGAATTTCTTACCCTAGGGTTCACTATATTTCTTCAAAAGGTTAGTAATAAGCACATATTATTCCCTTTAAACATGAATAAGGGATAGAAATTCCTTACTCCACTAAAATGCCCTGAATCGTGGAAAACAATACACAAAAGATGGAAAAATATTTCTGAATTCTGAAACGAAAACCGCATAATGCAACCTATTCTCCAAACCCTCTTTTTATGCAATCTTTATTTTTAACGAATGCAGACATTTGCGTGTAAAGACTCACCGAGATAAACTTTATTCGCTCCTCTTCACGGAAGACTTTGATTGAGAGACACGACAAAATATTTCTATGTGAAGAACCTAACTCTTCACGTAAGTTTTATTAAGGGTCTTAAAATAGACTCATAAATCCACGAGTTTTACCATTTTGAAATAAGTTATTTATGAAAATTTGATTTATCTTGTGCTACACACCATAATTTTCCTGACTAACTTTCGTAATTGAGATTTTTGTAGATTTTCAGGACTGTTTAAAGCATTTTTATTTATATCTCAACATGGATGACGAAGAATAAGGATGTTTATTTACAAGGCTTATGGTATGTCATAGACTGGTTTAAATGATTACTTAATACACGTGTAAGATCAATACGTCTTTATTCTTCTTCATCTATGTTGAGATATCAATAAAAAATATTGATATAAATAGGTCATTAGTGGAGCAAAATCCAGAATTTGTGAACAAAAATTTGGACACACTTAAAATATTAGCAATTAAATTATTTCATTTATATTTTTGAAGCGTGTATACGCTCTCTAAATCTCATTGGAGTACTTGCATCTTTTTTCGTTTATAACATATTTTTTATGAAAATGAAAAAATGAATAATTTATATTTGAAACACTAACATTGTGATTTTCCATTTTATAATTAAAATGTAATGTATATTTTAATTATATTATATGAAAAATGGATGTTTTCAAAAATAATCATTATTATAATATAAAATATGATCTTCATATTTTTTCTCTTTACCCATACAGTATATAAAATTTATCTTTGTAAAAATTAATTTCTGACCGCACGGTTTTCTTTGATTCATGAAATTTACTGTAATAACAAAAATACAAAAATGCTCTTCTGTAAAGTACATAGCATACCCAAATACAGAAGTTAGTCAGGAGAGCGTCGACATGTAAATATGATATACAAAAACAGGTGTCTAAATTTTTATATATCACTCATATAGAAATACAAACGTAGCATGATAACGTATATACATACATTTAAAAACCGATTTATTTTCCAATAATTACATACATGGAAAATAAATAACCGTGAAATGTATCGGTTTCTTCGCGAAAAAAGTGCCATCCTGTATGGACCCAATTCAATTTGCATGTTTACTAAAAATTTCACGATAAAATTCCATATTCAAATTTAAGTTCTTCCCTTTTTATATGTTTTATTTACTCATTTAATTATTTTTAATTGTTAAAATATTTATATAAATTAAAAAAAAAAAAATTATTCACTAGACATTTGTACTGAAACAATACCTGTCTTAATGTAGTAACTCTATGCCTCTCTGAAAAAAGTGCTTGTTCTTGGAGGGGGACTAACACTTAATTTATATTTATTGTATTTAATTAATGCCATAAAACAATGTTTCTTATGTTTCATTTTATTTTGTTTCTTAATTTCTCATGTAATTGATACATTTTTTTAGTATCGAAAGTAATTTAGTATCTTCTTTTTTTTAATATCCGAAGGAAAACATTAAACATATTTGATTCTTAAAAATACATAATTTTGTTGGAATTGCTCAGTGTATTTTTGAGTACAAAAAAAAATATTTTGGAAATTTATGAATGTTATTTTTAGATTAACATTTTGATCCTTTCATATTTGAAGAAAGATTTTTTTAAAGTTTTAAAATCAAGTGCCTACTTGAAATGTTGTTTTATTTTTTAAAATTATATTAATAATTGTTTTCTAAACCATTTTCCTAGAGTTAGGTGCTTTGTTGTATGCTCTCCCCCATCCAACAACGCAATACTCGAGTATATATATATATATATATATTTTTTTTTTTTTTACTATTTTCTTAAAATAAGTACTTAATGATTGATAATTTTATTATTTTGAGAAATAAAAGACTTTGTTTTTTAATCCACTCACATTTTTATTAACAACCAACTAGTTTCGGCAACAACCCGTTGCTCTCTTCAGGGTTTAATTAATGACTATAAAATATATCAATATGATCCACAAACTAATGCTTTCAATATTTAAAAAATGATATAATTATTATCTCGTTAATATAATAAAAACTGATAAAGATATGTAAAGATTTTAGTTGCCTTGGTAGGGTTATACTATAAACTTGAAATATGTTGGTAATAATGTAATAAATGTTGATATTTTAAATTGATAAATAGTTTTACAAAGTGACTGCCGAATCAATCAATTAAAAATAAATAGCCCTAACAAATTTACGCTGTAGAGACAGTATTTTTACCTATTTTTATTAAACGAATTAAGTTTCCTTGCGGAAACAAATTGTTTTCGATAAAACAAAATTATTTACAATAACCGAGCTTAAAAATATTGCTTGCAATAACCATAAATAAATGTAGCGGTTACCGAAGTCGACGTCAAGCGTTTGTTTAGAAAGTCTGGGGTCGGTCCATATTTCAGGCGAACCAAAACATTTTTGAGGGTTTTGGTAAACGTGGCAGTGACACAGTTACTATAATTTAGTACCGGAGTCAAGAAAGTCAGTTCAGGAATAGTTTACAATCTGCGATGTCACGCCTTATATTTTTCGGCGTAAATAACACTGTAAAAAGGGTTGATTTAAAATAATATTTAAATCTAGGAAAATATTAATACGATATATCGCTCACTCCTTTCAAGAACGTCATAAATAAAAATAAAAACTTGATTTTTCGGGAGAACGTTTTTAAAGTTTAAAAATATAACACAATGTACCATATTAAAAATAAATATCAAGCCACTTATTCAACTTTTTACTGTGCAACAGATATTTTTAGGTAAAACCTGAACGTTTTTTCTCCATTTGAAAAATATTTAGTAGATTAAAAAAATAATTAAGCAATACTTTTTCTTCAAAATGCAAAAACAACACTTTCTGCCCTGTAGCGGTTAAATATTAAGTAAAAAATATGCCTCTTTTGCTGGGATATGGTACGTTTTCTGGGCATTCCGAAAACATGCACAACTGAAAATTGACGATTTTTGATTAATGACGTTCTTCAAAGGAGTGAGCGATATTTTCAAAATTTTGAGTGTGTCCAAATACTTGTTTACAATAACCAAGCCTATGACTGTCGTAAGACCTATAATTCCTCAGATTTCCGTATTTTCCAAAGTATGGAAATGTCAAAAAAATATGCAATTTATTTTCATAGTTCATATTAAAGACCGACTTATTTGTGACAATAAATGTTAATTGGTATTTTATCTTAAGGTTTCTTCAAAATTTGTTTTATTTTTTTTTACTGAAAATGAAGATTAACTTCCTTACGATACACTTCAATAAAAAAACAAAGATTCAAAAAAAAAATTCAGCCTTCAAAAATGTATTACAAAGTATGGAATTTTAAGTCACCTGATCAAATTATAATGTTGCTCATAAAAATTGATTAAGATATACATATTATTAAAATATTTCAAATATGTTGAAATGTATTTAACATATATAAAAAGTGTATTTAATTCCTGAGCGATTCTAAGTCTTTTTTGAGAAAGTAAAGTTTTATACGCAAAGAATGAAAACTCAAGAGGCATACGAGGTGTTTTAAGTATTACTCAATAAGAATAAAAGTTGGCATTTTGAACTTTTTAGAACGAACCTAAGTAGTTATTTCTTTAGATGAAAGAAAATTTGGGAATTTAAAAGAAATAAAGAAGTTAATATGGATGTTCAATCATGGGCAGAATGGCGATGTAACAGTGCCAAAACAATCTTACCGACTAGTGATAAGTTGTCAGTTTAAAGGTCTCTCAACTTAAAACATGTATCGTTCTTCCGTTTTTTTATAAAAGAAGATGAAAATCTGAGCATTGCAGGAAGAACATTGTTTTATTTCATATCGAGTTGGGACATTTTTAAATTCTCATCCGTAGGGTGAATAATCCAGTCTCCTAAGTAATAAAAAATATTTATTATTATTGTTAATAAGTTATCAAGCCTGTAAATGTTCAAACTCCCATTTTACCTTCTCAAAAATATTCTCGCAGCTGTTGAGATATCTTTGTATAATATATACATAAAAAATATTGATTTACCCATCGAATGTAAAAGTAACATTTGGGCCTTGATTTTTCAGTTTAAATATATTTTTTTCTGTAATTAATGACTAAAAATACGTTTAAGTATGAATTTCTCTTTAAATTGTCCTAAATTGATATTGACGATCGTGATCAGAAATAATAATTCCTAAAGACTGGTCTGTTGAAATAAGTGAATCAATAATTCATCACCGATTTTCTTATTTATTTCTCAAATTTCGTAAGTAGATAAGATGTGCGTAATCTAGCAACGGATGTAGAATATTCCTGAAGGGAAATCGAAAAAAAAACGTAATCCGATAATCTGGGACAAGTATTTATTGATGGAAATGGAATAATACTTTCCATAAAAAAATAATCGCATTTTTTCCTATTCATTAGGAAATTAATGTTTTAAAGACATTTTTCTTTCAAGTACCTACGTGGGTGAGTCCAAAATTTTCCTGACGAATGATCTTGGGGTAAAAAATAACTTTGTATGTATTTTTCAAAATTATTTATTTATTTGGATTCTTGTTTTATATATGTTTCTTCTTCTTTCTATATTAATATCTCACTAGGCAAAACCCATATTGATGCATTCATTAATTCGTATATTACTTGAATTATGACTATCCCATCTCAAATATGCAAATATATGTATAGCTGTTCCTCCTTTAAAGTTTTGAAAAAGAGCGATGACAAAATTTCACCTTTTCCCCATTTATAACTGAAATATTGCTTTTTGGTTAGTAAACGGCACTTATCATTCCATAAACATGGATCATCTTGTAAACCAAGTCGATAAAAGGAAAATTGAATTTGTAATCGGATAATGAACAACGCTTTTAAATAGGTTCTCCATACGCCGATCAAGGCTGGCCCGTAAGAAAAATAATCAGAAGTAACACCCCTCGCACTGATTTGACCATTGCCTTTTCTGATATCATATAGAGTTTTACTGATCTTGCTTACATTTTCATCGAAAATAAGACCCGGTTAACGTTTTCTTTTGGACTTTAAAAGCATCCTATTACAGTTCAAATCGTCTTAGAATATACAGAAAACGGTAATCATTCGAATAAAATCAATCGGAGGATCATTAGTGTGATTTGATTCTATCTGTACAGAATTTTCGGCAATGTTGTATAAAGAGAATTGAATAGTGATTTAATGAACATGTCACGATTTATTTATTTTGATTGCTCAATTATTTCCCTTTGATTAATGTTCCAGTCCAATTTTTTGCTTTAGACAGATTTATCAAATTACTTACTCGTACCATTTGACTGTTTTACAAAAATCTATGCGCAAAGCGATGTTTAAAATTGAAATTTTAAATAAAATAGTTCCTATAAGACAGAAATTTGTGGAACGGACCCATCTTACTTACATACTTATAAAAATATCATTTCAATAAAGATATTATCTTATTTTAGTATAATATTTAAAGTTTTTAATTTTAGTTATACTTGGTAAATACCACTATTTCTTCAAATCTATTGACGCGTTTTTCGATGTATTCCGCATCGTTTTCAAATACAGTGTTTGAAAATGATCTAGAATGCATCGAAACACGTGTCACAATAGATTTTAAGATATGCTGGTAATTACCAAATAAAACTTAAATTAAAAATGGATAGATTTTACCACAAGGTATTGAATCAATTAATCAAAAACATATAGTATTTCTAGCACTGTAGACGAGAGGTTTATTCGGGTATTCGCCATATACGCTGTGAAATTTTCTCTAAAATATTGTATACCCTTTAATTAAATATAATAATGTATGGTTACAAAAATTTATGCCATTTCGGGATAAAATATACTGACAGATATTTCGTATATTGCTATTGAATTTTAATTTTTTTAATCAAATCACTCAAGGCCTTACGTAAATGTTATCCCACATTTATAACTATCGAACCACTTTGATAAATATTTTACATTACGTTGTCAAGCGCCATGCGTCATGAAATAAAAAGTATTTATTTCACGAATTCAAAATATTTTTACTCCTAAATTTTCACGTTCAAAATGCGTTTCGATATTCGACATTCGAAATAATTCATTATTTTTAAATGCCAAAAAATAAAACCATTACGAAATTCGAAAAAATTCAGCTCGCCGGGTCATGCATCGTCATATTGTCAAAAATATAGATTTATGGGGCCGGAAAAAATATAAAAAGCAATTTTCTTGTACCAATAAATTTGTCCGAATATCCAAAGTGTCGTCATAATTTTTATCTCACTTGCACTCGTAGATCGATTGCCGTGTCTTTCTTGCGTATTTTTCTAACACGTGAGATGCTTGCCCAAATAGGTTTTATGCAATTACGTAGTAGGTATAAAACTTACTATCTTACCATCACGCCACTTCCCCGCAGTTCGGAGTAAGCAGAGTGAATAGAACACCACACCAATCTGCTTTTGCACATAATCATCCCATCTTACACATTCATATCTTCTCATACACACACGTCCATTATTCCGACTCCTGATCTGACAACTTTCAAGTATTTGAAATACTTTATCATGCCAAGTTTTTCTTGGTCTTCCTTTGCTTTTATTTCCAACAACTTTCTTCACTCATTCAATTCATGTGCCCAAACACACTTTTCTTAATTTTATCGATAATTCTTATTTCAGCCTTGCATTCTTTCCTTATATAACCATTCGAATAGCTTTCATACAGCAATTTCCTAGACATGCCAGAGAATGCATTTCGACTGCATTCAGTATATTTTCATCATTCTTTTGCCAACTCCAAGCTTCACTTCCATACATTCTTGCAGTCGGTATAGTATTTCTTTTTATCAATTATCCGTTTTAAATTGGATTCAAATTGCGGATATGTTGTTTTGCCCGTAAACTCGCAATACATCTAATAAAAGAAAATGCATTTCGCAACATTTTGAACGCCTGCCGAGGCATAAAAATAATTGAGAACACACATGAAATCCGATAACAAGGAAGTCAGGAAGTATTAAAAAAAACTCTGAGGAGTTATAAGGAATAATGGGTAGAATTGGTGAATGTTACACGTGTGTAAAGTGATCACTTAAACCAGCCTATGACGGTCGTAAGCCCCGTAAATGCCCAGACTTCCATATTCTTCTTCATCTTTGATGAGATGTCAAAAAATAATATGAGTTATAAGGAGTCTAGATGGATGGAATCCATTTTCCTTACATGCGCTTACCATTGTCTTCTTTGTTGACTTCCACACGTAACAACATCTTCGATCTCGCATTTTCTCTTATCCTGGTATTCCTTATCTCGTAGACTCTTGCCAGATATCATGTACGTAACGTTATTATTAATTAATTAGGTACCCAATTAGAGTAAAAGTCTTTCCCTAGGTTTCCTAAACTTCAATTGGTTTTAGCATGATTAGATTACCACCAGGAAGCGTCTCATGTTACAGTTATAATTAAATATAATTAACTACTATTTCACGTTAAAAATATATTTTTTTACTAGTTGTACACACTTTTCTATGGCCCAGTCTGTTTAAACAAAAAATAAAGAAATTAGAGAGTACACTTTTCTTATCTTTGTAATTTCACAATGCTCGTGGGTATACAGTAATTTTACAGCTGTTCAGAAGTATAACACACATCTTTGAAATATTTCTCATGGCGGAGAAATATTTTATATTATGTGTTTGCTGTTATGTCCAACAGATTGCACTGCCATTGCAGTAAAAAAATATTTTTAATATATTTTAACCGGTTACAGGTGTATATATTTTCCATATGTGTATTAAGATTATGAACAAAGTAACATTTACATATTGAAACATATGGGATTACAACTCTTTAAAGTGCTTTACCAATACGTAAATTCGAGTCAATATAAACTATGAGCCTTTGAAATAATTCAAGAAGCAAGTATATTTGCCTAGAATTTTCACTTATGAATTACATGAAATTATAGTAACTTTAAACATAAAGAGTAAATCCACTCACGAGTAGGCATAGGCTTTGGAACTTAAAAAGTTGAAGCCTGAGTAGGGTCATGATAAGTGGTGTTGCATAAGCCGTAGCTAGATTTCAGAATCACTTGGACGTTAGGTAATTTTTAAAAAATCAAGAAAACATCAGATAGGTATCTAAAAAAAAAACGCCCGAGAATGTTTATATTGTATTTTTTGCTTTTAAAAATAAATGTATAATTTTTTGTATTTTTACTTGTTCAAATATTTAAAAATATGCACGGTTTTACATTGTAAATTTATAAACATTTTTCAAGTAAAATAAAAAGGGAATAGAAATTACCAAAAAGTGGAATCAATTGATGAAATTAATATAACATTTTGAGTGTGTCCAAATACTTGTTCACAAAATTTAGATTATCTCCAATTATAGGAGTTATTTTCATATTATTTTTGACATCTCATCAAAGATGAAGAAGAATATGGAAGTCTGAGTATTTACGGGGCTGACGACCGTCATAGGCAAGTTTCAGTGATATCTATATAAGTATATGAACCAATTTCGAAACGTTGTTCTTGAATCATTAGAACTTCAATAGTGACATCTATTGTTGAGATTAAAATAAGCTTTTTATTGAGCAAAATGTTGTAAATAAAATTTACTGGTCAAATAATAAGCTAAAATAATTAAAATGAAAATAATATTTTCCAGCGTTCCACGAACTTCCAAGAATTTGAGTAGTGTGGTTATCAATAATGGGTAGAATTGGTGAACGTTACACGTGTGTAAAGTGATCACTTAAACTAGCCTATGACGGTCGTCACCCCCGTAAATGCCTGGACTTCCATATTCTTCTTCATCTTTGATGAGATGTTAAAAATAATATGGAAATAAATATACACACTTATATGAAAATATAATTTCCGTGAAAGTAAAACATCAAAGCTGCGATGAGCGTTTGAATAACTTCTTCACTCGCGTCAAGTTTTCCAAACATGAATACGTTAAGATGTCGTCATATGAATATGTCAGAATGTCAAAGAATTTTAGTGGGTTTAATACGATATATTCATATTAAAAAGCTGTCTATAAAGTACGCGCGGAGGCATAGAAATTCACGATTTATCGATCTATTTTTGTATCGCTGGGATATTCCATCTTTGACCCATTTGCTTGACAAACATATTAGACCACCGACTTTGAACATTTTGCAAAGTTTAAATTATTTTAATTTTAATATAATAAAAAAATCCCTAATCCGCACCCCAACGGTGCATAGGGCACTGCGGCATATAACGCAGTGTTATCTTTACCGTTTACACCTGAAGGAAAGGTGATCAGCCCTCCGCTTCAGGTACCAGTCCAGGGTGATATTGAATAAATATTACAGTGAAAAAATCACTTATATTTATTTGAACCCCCATGGAATCGAACCTAATTTTCATTTTACTTGGTATACATTACCACTTCTTTTAATTAGTTGTTACACCGTATTAAGGGGGTACTCGCAAACATGCAATTCAGTTAGCAAACGTCTGCGTGAGGTGCCATACGGAACTCTGGCCCCTTTCAATAAAAGAATATATATTGGAAAAAGATTTTTTTTTAGAATATGTATTGAAAAAATATTTGTTCATTTTTTTAAACTCCGGACCTTTCAATTACTCTTTTCTTTTCAATGCCATATATTTATCACGAAGAAAAACGCCAAATTTGTTTCAATTCAAAAACGGTATTTTTAGACAAAAAATTCAATTTCGTTAAGCGTTACCTGGGTTTAAAGAAAATTAAGTTGCGGGCTAAAGAATATCCCGCCTTAAGCATACACCGTATAACAAAGTGTTTGACATTGATAATAATGATGGGTGCATCGAAACACGTGTCGCAGTTGATTAAAAAAATACATTTACCTAGTAAAATTTAAATTAATAATGCATTGATACTACTCGTACCACGTTACTGCCGAATCAATTAATGAAACTTATTATTATTTTATAGACACACTAAAAACGTGTTACCAAAAACAAAGATTTGTACCTTAATCGCCAAAAACTTAAAACGGTTTTGTGTTTGCAACACAAAACTGGGGTTAAGGAATTAATTTGCTTTATCAAGTTTTATCGGGGGATGACACATAATAAATTAAAAGACGTCCTTTGTTCCCTCGGAAAACTAAGCTGCAGGTAATTAGCAAACAGGCTGAGACGATGAAGACCAGAACAATGAGATTAAAGATGTTATGGTTAACTTAGGTATTATCTATTTCCACATTGTTTCTACAGACTTCTAATGTATTATTTATTTAGCAAATACTGAAATAAAACAATTTTCAACGATATGAACTATTAAAAGGTTCTTGATTTAATAAAATGTCTTCTTCTGTTTCGAACCCTTATCCGCACCCCAATGGTGCATAGGGCACTGCATCATATAAACGCAGTGTTATCTTGATCGTAAACACATGAAGGAAAGGTGATCAGCCCCCCACTTCAGGTACCAGTCCAGGGTAATATTGAATTAATATTAGAGTGAAAAAATCCCTTTATTACTTTATTTTTTATTTGATCCCCCCCTGGGAATCGAACCCGGGACCTTCAGAATGGTAGCCGAGCGTGCCGATCATTAAACTATGGAGGCGGACAAAACATAGATAAATTTAATATTAACTATTTTATTTATTTTTATCAGACACTGGATAATTCACCCTACTGATGATTTTTAAATATTATCGGTGTCATTACTACAGATGGAACATCTTTTGTTTTTTTTACGATCTGGCATCTGACTAGCTTAAGCCGCTACCAATCGTTCTTCCAAATCAATTAAAATCATACCCACATGTGAAAGGGAACCAAGTCCATTACATATACATACATTGAATCAAATAATTATCTTTCTTTTTTCATTTGGATGGAATCGACCCCTTGACGCAAGATTTACATAACTATGCCACGGGGTCTAATTATAAAACAGGGTGCCTAAAAAACTATAAATAATTATAAAACTGACTATATATCTGATCATTATCTATCGTAATAACAAAAAGTCACCTCATTCATCGGCAATTTTTTAAATTCTTGAAACCGGACCAGTAGTCATATTACTAGTTTCAAAATACTCCATCAATTTTGGTACACCTTGTAGAATTTACATGCGTTTTGAAATACAGCATTTTCTTTAGAGCAATGTTAACAAATAAAATGAAAGACTGAAAGACTCCATAAATGTTACATTTTTCATCTATTTTAAATGTAAAGAAATGTAATTTCTTGAATGTTTTTTGCAGATACTTTGGCACATTTTATAAACTTTATATAATAAAACAACTTTGTTTTATTGTATAAAGTTTAAAGAAATGTAATTTACGCAACACCTTTTCTACGGCATTTTAAGCACAGAAGTAAATTTGGCTTATATGTCAGATAAATTTATTATTTTAAAATTTATTTATAATACTTCCCTTCGCTGTTTTTGCAACGTTTTCGATTTCGTTGAGTCCTCAAGGATTTCTTTGCTTTGTATATTTTTGTGCGTCGAAGGTTTCTTGTATATACGGAAAAGGGTCCCCTTACAGCCTTTTTGCAAAAAGTAACCCTAGCCCCAGGAAACGAAATATAATTAAGATTTTGAAAATTCTGGACTTTTAAAGAGCCTTCCTTTTTAATATGTGACAGGCCATTGAGCTTTTTGTACTGAATTTGAAAACAAATATATTTTTTCTTACAATTAACATAAATTAGACTTATATTTTTTGCGTGGGTGAACATAATCCTATAATTCATTTATTGATTTGGCGATCAATTTGTAGAACTTCATTTTAAAATCATTAATTTAAAAATGCCATAACTAGGTGAAACAATGTCAAAATATAAATTTTTAATGTGTTTTTGTTAATAAAATACAACTTAGTACACTAAAAATTCTGTGTTTGATTTTAAAAATAAGTACATAAAATAATCCTATAATATTAAACATGTATATAATAAAATTAGGCATGATTTTGAAATATTAGGAAATGAAATTGCAAGCATGATCAGTAATCTCAAAACCATCGGTGACCTCATTCAGCATCACTAATCTCATCGCAGATGTACGTATTCATCATGTAACATACGTAAATCCCTTATTGTTAATTTTTTTCAAAGAATTGCCCACTGTAACAGAAACCGAAGAAGCCAAATGTCATTTGGCCGATATCATTTCCCACATGTAATAATTTTAAAATTAATATTTTTTAATGATTTACAATATTCAATGAAAATTTCAAAACCTATTGTATATGCAGCATTTTTCACTTGAAGCGCATGGGTAATTAATTACCTTACTCTCAAATTATTAACGATCAAGTTAACATTGCGTCATTATGATACAGTACCCTATGAACCATTGGGTGTAGATTAATGTCAAAAGAAGAAGGATATAAAAAGTTGCTGTTCCTTAAATAATAAAACAAAATAACATTTAAATGAGGCGACTTTTTTTAAGGGGGTTAATGATAACTAGTTTCGAGAGTTTGGTTCTCAAAACCAGTCGCGTTTGTAATCCAAAAAGTAAATGCCAAATTTGTAGTTCTCGAAATTTGTCATGCATACATTATATTTTTCCTCAAAGTTAATGCCAAATCAATAAATTAAATGATTGCTTTTCTTGTTGGGCCATCCTATATAATGAACTCAATCTGTGTATAATCTAAATATCAATGAATGGCAACAAAAAAAAACAAATGGATTCGATTCTTGTACTTTATTAAAATAAAGTACAAGAATCGAAGTCAAAAGCGTTTCTCTTTCCCCATCAAATACATATTTCAAAAATAAACGTCGTATTTTCCGTATTCGCTTTGATATTTTTTGAGGTATTATAAAACGGTTTATGGCATTTTCGATCGGATATCCGTACCCTTTATCCCCGCTGTAGCCGTTCGCTTGTAGCAGATTGATTTATGACATTTCTCTCTTCTTGTAATTGAGAAGTTTAGTTCCCGGTTTGCACACCTGAGGGCTTCGCAAATATTAATCCGATCTGCATTTAGAAAAGCCATTACAAACTCTTGAAGACACACAGCACCGTACCGTTCTGCCAGCAATGAGAACTGTAAAACTATTTTAATCAAAACGCTGGACCGAGTTTATTATTAAAATATCTACGTTTGTTATTGTTACTTTTGTTTTATTCTGTGTTTTCATGCATATTAACGAAATAATTCATTGTTTGAAGCTTGAATTTAAATTAAAGAAGTGTTGATTCCAGTTATTTACGGCAAACAAAAGTATTGATGCGAGTTGTGTTGCTATTTAATTTGTCATGGTGTAATGGTTAGCGTATTAAGTTACTATGCTGGAGGTCCTGGGTTCGATTCCCATGGGGGGGTGAAAATAAATATATGTCATTTTACACTCTAATATTTACTTAATATCACCCTGGACTGATAGAATAGAAGAAGAAATTTGCAAGATTTAATTATAAAACTATGAAAATGGATATGCCGCGTTTTGAAACTAAATATCACATATGTATGTATACCCTTCACTCCAGTATGAAATTATTATTAACGCTCGTCTACGTACTGTTATACGTCATTTGGTTAAGTACCTATTTCTGAGTTTCTGAGCGGAGTGGGGAGAATTAAATCCTGGTGTATTAACGTCGTTTAGCACTTCTACCATTCTGTTTTCATCTTTTAATCATGTCATTTGTTGGAATAGTAAATATACATGATGAGCGGGTGTAGAATTTTGAAATTGTGTAATAACGTCACGTAGCATTAAATAAACAATTTTTACTTGGTAAATACGACTATTTATTAAAATCTGTTTTGACACATGTTTCAATACATTCAAATACCGTTTGATAATGATGCTAAACGCATCGAAACGCGTGTTACAATAAATTTGAAGAAAATGTGGTAAATATATAATCGTGTAAATGAATCAAAATCAATAAAATATGTAGGTATTCTTAAGGCGGGATAATCGATAGCCCGCAACTTAATTTTCTTTTGACCCAAGTAACATTTAACGTAATTGAATGTTTTCATTAAAACATCATAGTTGTTTTGAAAAAAAAGTTTTTTTGTCGAAATAAATATATTCTTTTGAAAAGAATGTGTGTAAAAAAGTACGTGTGAATCCGTTATTTACATGTAGTAATCATTTATAGTTTGGATATGTCACGTTTTGAATCCAAAATGTGTATTTTTTGCCTTGTACATTCATATGTACTGGATATGTTAACAATGTGTACTGAAAAGATATTTCTTTACCATATTTTAAAAGACGTAAGTTTAATCAGTAAACGTTTAAAAAAATCTAAATTAAAATTTAATATAAAAGACCAGCCACTTTAAGCAATTGCTCTAGATAATTGTTTTAAAATGTATGTCACAGTTTGAAAATAATTCTACTTAGTAATTATTTACGTTCGTATTTACCTTTTGACACTAACTATTTTACAGATCAAAATAATCCTTTTTAAGGATATTTAACATTGTAATTTCACAGGCTTGTCAAAAGTTTTATATTCCATAAAATTAAATTCATAACTTATTTTTGCATGAAAATCGATATGTTCAGTTTTGATTCAGATCATTTATATCTACAGTAAAATGTAATATATTTTTTTGGTCAAGGGGGTCTCAAAAATTGCTTTTAATCCATAGCTATTATAATATCAAAGCATTTTTTTTTAATCGTTTTTAGATTGGGAAAATTGCTCTTGTATTTGGAAAATTATTGAAATACGATGTGGATGAAATATATCGATACTAAATATAAATGAACAAATTAATATCGTATAAAAATAATTCAAAAATACATCCGTATTTTACAATGGGTAACAATTCAACACATGCAAAAAAATGTTCTTACTGATATCCAATGAAAGTTTTTAAAAATTTTTGAATAGGAACTCCATATTCGTTTATTTCGTAAAAACTTATCATAAATAAACGAATATCGTTTATACAATACTTGGAACAAAACAGTTATGGGTATATCACAAAAAGTTTTTATCCAATTTAATTTTATTATAATATTTTTATTAAATTTTATAAATACGTATTAAAATAATTTATTTAAAAGTTTTAATGACGAAGGACACATCAGACTTTATTAACGAGCTTATCACCAATCCAATATAATAATTCGTGGCGATTTTTAGCGCCGAACTGACAATTTTCATTAACTTTTGTTATCAGCGTTTTGCACAATTTTCCTAAATTGATAGTCTACCCCCTTATTTTAACTTAAAGCTAACATTAAACAGACATATCCTTCGACTCGGAATTTTCCTTTTCTGCAAAGAACAGATTCCGTGAGTGGAATATTTTTCGCCCTTTATCAAATTCATTACGGCCCAATTCGCGTATATATTCATGATTTTATGAACTTAATCAAATCCAATTATCTTCTTACATTGTTTTGTGCTTTTATTTTCTCTGGATTTAATGATTTAAACGCTTAACTTTTTCATTGATTAACGCAGCTTTTTGCTTATCGTCTCCTTGTACATAATTTTGTGATATCGCCTTATAATTTAAATGAAATTATGACGACACATTATGTACATGTGAGTAGTTCTAAATATATGTTATATATATCGTGCTAGTAATGTACTTATATTAAATTATATTTGGCGTTTCTGACTCAATTGTAGAGCATAATAGGAGAACTAAATTCTGTGGGATAACGTATGACTTAGCATCTGCGTTTGACGTAAATGTTCATCATTAACCCATATCGACCATTATTGTTGGAGTATCTACCAAGTTATTATTTAATGCCCTAGTATTATTTTATTTTCCTTGACATGTAAATTTATAATGCGGAAATATGGCAATATTCCATAAATAATGACAGTATTTTTATATTGTAGTTTTTTGTGTTGTAAACAAGATAATAAATATTTGAAAAAGAAAATAAATGGTTTTGTGCCCAGTTTGAGTGTTTCGAGCTAGTTGGGATTACCCGGAGAGCAGAACAAGTAGGGGTGTTGGCCCGAGGCGTGATGCGCCTGATGGTACTGAACTCGCTTATCATGTTCGACATAGTGTTCGTGTTCTTCCTGTTCCTCGTTGGCGTCACCTGCTTCGTTTACTACATGCCTGGCAATTCTACGAGAAGAGCGCCTGTTATAGAGGATAACGAGACGGACCTGATACCTCCTCCTCCGCCATTCAGAAATGACGACTGCCAGGAGCAAAAAGTCGCCAAGGAAGTAAAGTCTACTTATATCTGCATACCTGCTGCCCTGGACAGAAACAGGAGAGAAAGAGGCCCGATTCACGAAGTTTAGCTACACGGGTAATTTTTTCTTCTATTTTCTAGTTATTTTTTTTACCCATTCTAGTCTTAAGTGTTTTAAGTAAACACGTCATAAAGCAGAGAACATCATTTAATAATCTTGTATATTAAGCATTCTAGGACCATAAAAATATTCTCATTTTCTGTTAAAATTAAACTTATTCGATGTTTTCTCATGTAACAGTTTACATCTGTACATTTCAATTCAGTACAATTCGCAAGAGAGTTGAAAGCATTAAAATGAATATTTATTTTTGATCTAAAAGGATTAAAATTTCAACCACGTTTTACCCTTTTAAAATTTTCCGTGCGTTTTAAATAATGTATATTAAAAAAAACTGCTCCAAACAAATACATTTTGCAAGATTATTAAATTATTTTTAAGTTTTTTTACACCGATTATTTAACCTTCGGAAAAGTTGAACCTACGAAATGAGATAAGTTGGAACAAAATAAAAAAGTGATTCCATCGACTATAAAAATAAATAAATAGATAGTTAAAAGCATAGCTGAATTAACTGTATAATTATTATCTCTCACAACATTTTGTTATATTTCAGGCAAATTGTGATTAAAAACAACATTAAGTTACTAAATTTTACGTGTAGAAAATAAAATTAAATCGTAAATAAGAAAAATATGAAAAATTGTGAAAGATACTTGTCTCGTTATCTTAACATAATCCTTATTGACCTGAGAGCTTTTTCGTCTTCTACAGAGAAGTGTGCTTTTGTCTTTTGTCATTTAATTGACCTCGGTCAATCAAGTTACAACACAAAGATTAATTTATAAAATAAACCCAAAAAAGTAAACATTGTCTTCTCGATATTTGATCCTATAAACCAAACCTGTTTCAATCCGATATTCTGTCATTCCGAAAAATGATATTGAATTCACGGCTGCTTTTCTCGATTCTGATTCCAATATTAAATAATGTTCTTCACGGTAACTACATTTTATCTCTTGAAACTCGTTTTCCTTTTTTACAAAGAGCGACGATGCTGCTTTTAAGCCATCATCTGTCAGTTTTTCAATTGCACTTCACCAATTCCAACCTTTATACCTCTCTCTAAATAAAAGTTCTCACAAGACAGCTGCAACTTAATGTAAAAGCTTTCCGTAACCCGGCACTATAAATTCGCAGTCTCGGAAACGGATATCACTTCCCCTCCTCCCCATCTCTTCTTACATACACGAGAAGTTTGTCAAGAGTGTCTTTACTTTGGTGTTAGACGTGTTAAAACTTCATGAAGTTTTACTTTTATCACTGAAATTGGTATATTACTTTATTATTATATTTCGCGTCAAAACAATGCAAATATATATTTTTTTAATTTTATATAATAATTTTTTCAATATAATTTATTACATTATTTTGTTTCAAATGTCACCATCAAACTTTGTGTATATAACTTTTGTTTATTTTAAACAAGCGTTTGCATGTGTACACAAATTACTTACTGACCCTTATCCGCACCCAATGGTGCATAGGGCACTGTATCAAATTGATGAACTCATTAAAATAATCGTGTCAGATTTAATTTAATAGAATATTACGTACGCGATTGTATCCATTAGAAATATGAAAGTAGAGTAGATGCTATTGAAATACTCCTTAGACTTAATTATTATTAGACGAATGTGAAGAAAATCGATTAACGATAGAATTAAGATTGGAGGAATGGATAGGAAAGTACGGCTGAAAAGGGGTATTTGAAAAGAATAAGAAAGAGTCTTTCAGACGTTTTGGTCATATGGCCCAATGGCCAACGAGAGAATGCTTAAAATGTTAACCAAGTATGAATGTTGGAAAGGACAAGAAAGTCCTATAAAACTTAGCATGACCAAATCACCAACACATGAAATCCAGAATTGTTAAAAATCTATTTTGTATTCGTATTTTAAAAAAAAAAAAATATGTATGTGTTTTTACTATTTACAAAAACACTTCAATGTCATATTATGTATTTCTGTGGGCCTTAGCGGCTCATTATTAGAAATAGATATCAAATTGTGGTAGAGTGGGTTCGAACCGAGAAACTCTGACTCAAGGGTCTGCGATACTAACCACGGGACCACAACCCGACATATTAACAATGCTTAATGTTAACAATGCTTTTAATATATAATATTAAAAGCATTGTTTATTTTGTGGTATGGTAATATAACACTTTCCTTATCATTCATCGTTCACTTTGTGCAATACCAATTCGTTAAGATAATCTAGAAAAATTTGAAATATCTAAAGCAATTTAATAAAGAATCACCCATAGTAAAAAACCAACTAAATTTAACTTCAAATCCTTTTTTAAAAATATTACCATTGTGATTCATTTGTCTTCTTTGAAATTTTATTTTTGTATAAATATTAAACCGTAACAATTTCATTTTAATGACCTTATGATAGAAAGATTATTCCGAAGCCGGTATTAAGAAATTAGTGTTTATTAAAGTGATATTACAAAAAGTAAACTATGAATGATGAGGAGAGTGTTGTTAAAAATTTACCCAAACGTCGTTTGTGTATGATTAGATGCTGTAGGTACATATGGATGTTTAGGAAGCTAGACCTCTTTCACAAGTTACACACGTGTATTCTAATTTCTCTACCTTTACCCCTATCGGTAAATAGCTTGGCAATACTTCGAGTTCTCTTTTTTATTATACGCATTTCATTTCCTCTTTTTTGTAGTGATTGCTTATTTGAACTCTTAAAAATATACGATATTTTATTGAACAGTAGTTCATTGAACTATCTAAATGGTTTCACTGGTTTAGTTCACCCGATTACGAAGGGTCGACCTATTTCTTCGGGTTACAGGGATCATTTTCTGAATAAATTTATTCAATTCCCGACCGTATTTTTAACAATCGACCCAACTTCCGATATTATTTTTATCAATAGTAAATATACCTCTTAATTTCATACAAAAACTATGTTTTGTTTGTTATAATGGGTTCTTCTTCTTCAAACCCTCATCCGCACCCAATGGTGCATAGGGCACTATATCATATAAACGCAGTATTATCTTGATCGTTAACACATGAAGGAAAGGTGATCAGCCATCCACTTCAGGTACCAGTCCAGGGTAATATTGAATAAATATAGGAGTGAGATATCACTTATTTTATCTATTTGACCCCCCTGGGAAATGAACCCGGGACCAGTATGGTAGCCGAGCGTGTTGACCATTACACTACGAAGTGGACAAATGGGTAACCTGAAAAATATCTATTTTTGAAGCTCGTTTGCAAATAAGATAGTGAGAATTGGGAAAGGATAAATGAAAAATACACCATAAACATTTTTTGAAAAAAAAAATACAAATTGCGGGAATCGACCTCGCGACACCGGATTCATATTCGTGCGCTTTCCCAACTATGTCACGGCATATATAGGTAGTTGCGCTTTAATATCTTATAAACAATAAATTTCTCATTATTGATATGTTTAGCCGAGCATACTCACTATTAGGGCTTATTATTATGTATTTAACATCTGCCAACTGAATCCTTGCCTGAATAATCTTTAGTAATCCCTACTCTTGACGCGAGCTGCTTCTGAATTCTGACTGATCTGGTCGCGTGTTGCTGTGATCGAGGGTATTTGAACTAGATACTCACCCATTCATCTATAGTATATTTATTTGTGGAAATTTATATACAACACATACATGTGATACGTCATATATGATTGTATAAAAAAACTCGTATATGTACGCGAATTATATTACAATTAAAATAATAATTACACCGTTTGTTCATATGTATAACGCATACGAGACATAGTATTTATTGATTCGGAATTTACTTTGTGGAATTACATGTTGTTTTTTTTTTAAAATTAACACGTACGTATATAATATCACTTAATGAGTTTTATTTCATTACACACGACTAGTTTCTAAAAATTCAGTTGTTTTTATATACAGGTGAATAGCAAAACTAACCAGCAAAAAAAAACAGGTAAATATAGAGGTTGGTTGGGTTATAATTAGAGTGGGGGGGGGGATTAAGGAACGGGACTTTTTGGAAAAGAAAAAATAGATAATAATTGTGACATATTTTGAAAAAGCAGATTATTAATTAACGTTTTATCATACTTTAAACTATTCTAATCAGAAATTAGTTGTGTGTAATGAAATAAAGCTCCTTGTGTGGTATTATACAAGTGTTAAACATATATTTTTTAAATAATCATACAAGACATGTTTGTATTTGGCTAAATCAAACTTTTCCTGCTGTTTGAAGGTGTAACATGTTTAATGAATCCAGTAATAATGATTTCCTTCGATATATTATGTACTTTATTCAGGAAAATTGAAACTCTGTACGGTATAATTCAAAATGGACCACGATTAATAAAAACTCACAAAAGAAAGTGACCACTAATGCGGCTCTGATCAGAGTGGAAACAAAGAAAGCCTCGTGAAATAGTTCCGGGTAGGCACTTTTACTGTTCAAATTAGTCCGGAAACAGACTAGTTACTTAAAGCAGTCTGGGTCAATTTTTCCAAGCTATCGCAGTTTACCGTTCTGCAGTTCTAATACCAATTACCATTTCGTTAATCGATGTTTAAAAACACTAACATTTCCTTATTATTCTGATAAATATTTCTTTCTGAATCTTACTCTTTTAAAAACATTATTTAGTAAATTAAAAAAAATATATATATATTAAGAAATAGACAGAATGTATACCAATTTTTTTTAATAATAAAGAAGCGTTTATAATATTAAATAATACCTACGCATGACGTTTTACATACACAAGTTTAGCATCAAAATATGTATAGCCTTACACTCACGTAAATAATTTTGTGTAAATAATTAATTTTAATATCAAATGAATTTTTCCCTTTTTTATAACCGGGGTATGAAATATGTAGCTTAAACGTTCGATTTTTTATTTAAATTTTACTCAGTGCTCTTAAATAACGTTATTTCTAAAAATATTTTCTGACACGTGTTTCGATGGATTCACCATCATTATCAAATACTTTGTTTACGAATGAAACTAAATGGATCGAAACACATTTTATAATGGATTTAAATAAATAGCGAAAATAGAAATTGTTAAGTAAAGTTTAAATTAAAAATGGGTAGAAATTACCGCAAAGTCGCTAGCAAATGAATAAATGAAATAAAAAATATAAATATAACGGCCACAAGGTTGGGAATCACAGTTCTTTCGCTTGAAGTTGCGTTTAAATTACATACAGATTCTTAATGCTTTAAAATTAGTTTCACATTTAAAACAAAAAGTAATAAAACAAACTACCTTTTTTAAGAACATTGTGCTATTTTTTCATTTGTTGTACTTGTGTGCAGCTTATATATAAAAGAGTAGGTAGCTAAAGTCACAACAGATACAATAGAAAATCTCTTGGCAAAATGACGTGTTTGTTGCGAAAGAGGTCATGCACTATCCGGGGTTTAATGAACGTATGTATCCTCACTCTTTACGCATGACGCAGCGGTTTGTATTGTATGGAAATCCTTTCGCGTGATTTGTTTCGCCTCAGTTGCAGATTCTGCTGGGAAATGTGAATCTATGGGATTATTCCGTCGCCACTGGAGCCATTCGTTTCGTATTATTTGTGTTTATTCCGAGTAGAGCCTCCACATTGAAACCGCGTAACAAAGGCCTCGTATCTAGAAGAGTTTACCAAAGTAGAAACAGGTAAATCAGACCGATTGCAACCAAGTTATTATTAGGTCTGGAAGATTGAATTTTTATTTGTTTTTTTTTCTATTTTTATCATGTTTGCCACAATTTTTTTCAAATTTACACTTTTTGTGTAGGTCTAAGCAGTCCGTTATTAAAAATAGATATCACTTTACTAATTTTTAATTTATCTTGGATTACTTATTAAAACATATTATGACATGGTATATTTTGAACATTTTAAAATCCGTATAATATACGATATCTCCTTAGTGAAATTAAAAATGGGTTGATATTACAACAATTTACTGTCGAATCAATTCATGAAAATAGAAATCAAACTGTGCTAGAGTGGGTGCGAACCCAGAAACTTTGACTAGGAGTCCGCGACACTACCACGAGCTCACAAACCAATTTAATTTTGTACAAGTTTGGATAAACATAATTTGAAGCGCTAACTGTATGATTCTCCATTTCATAAAATTTATTCATATGATATCCGTTACTAAAAAAACATCATTATAAAAAATTATGTACTGCATCATTTTTAAGCAATTATGTACTACATAAAATGTAGTGATTTTAAACTAAGTTATTTTGTGAGAGTAACTGAAATGCTTGTTTTATTAAGATATATTTCAAATTAAAAAATATAATATATTCAAGATATAACATATAGTACCCCCCCTTTGCGCCATTCCTTTTGGATTACAGAAAACTGATGTGATTAGAAAAAAATAGGTATCCTTTAGAAAAAAAAATATTTCTCAGTATTTTTTCGACATTTGGTGCCGGCGTTTGTTAAACCTGATTCCACCGTGTTTGAACTTAGCGTTGATGTTTCTCGCTGGTGTTGGCAGTTCTCCGCATACACTCCGTATTTCCATTCGCTTCTTTAGTGTATAATCGCAGGTACATACAAAACAAACATGCATAATGTGAAAACCTTTTCATATGCCTGGCTTTTCATTACGATGATTTATCTGAAATTTTACAAATAAGTAAAATTATGTTTATTCTTTGATCATTACCGAATTGATAGTAAATAACCTTATTTTTATGTTTAAATTTACCCATTTGTGATCAAATAACATTGTGTAAATTTAGAATAACTTATTTGAGTTGAAATAACACTGTGTAGTAGTTTGAAATAAATAATTTGTGAGCACACATTATACTACAATCTTCATCGGAGGTTTTCCCAATTATCACTTCCAAATCGATGAGTATATTAAATATTTGGCATCTGCTATAGTTTAATAAATTTCTGTTACAATATTATTAAATCTTCACTGAAACCAAAAAAAACCTGATTCATCCTTGATAATAAGGAGACAAATTGCGTTGTCTGTTTAAAATGGCTTAAGGATAATATAGTATTTGTATGATAACAGCTTATTCAGCGATTTTATTAAGCGAAAAGAGTCAAATCTTTACCATTTTTTCATGTTTTTATAAAATAAATGCTCGTATACTTATATGGTATATATTCGGCTTTAAACTAAAGCGTTATTTAAAAAAATCGTTTTATGGGCACTTCAATTTATTTTGCATTTATAATTACTATAGGCTTATGAAATACCTACACCATATTCACTTCAAGTTTACTTAGTATGAATAAAAAAATACTCATAACAGATTTATTTTATTTTATAGAAATTGAGCGTTTAAAGGGATTTTTTATTTGAAGAATACGAGATATGAAAAATATTTGCTTTTTTATAAGAAACAAATCGAATTAAAAAAGAACTTACCATCATTGAATTAATCTCACTGAAATTACGATGAACTTCTATCGAGAAATATCAATTATTTGTTTTTCTGTTGAAGTTGTTTTAAAGCAATAAGGTTTTTAGCTAGCTTCTCGCAGGAATAGTATAAAATATTTCTTAGACAATAAAAATATCCATGATTGGTCTCGGAGGATTTGTCTAATTTCTGAAATTGATCGTTAAAATCTTATCAAAGAAAAACATTGTCTCTTGCCTGATTAATCGCTGAAATAATTAGAAGTAGGTAGGTGGTTTAAGTTTGGCCATAAATTTAAAAGTTTTTCATTTGTTTTTCCGACTCGAGTTTTTAATTATTAAAAAAGTTTTTGTCTACCTGTAAATTTATTTTTAGAAGAATATAACAAGATATTATACAATCTGTGTCGATTGTTCTATGAAGGGCGAGTTTTTCTCGAATTACAGAGAATTTTCCGTGACTAAAGAAATTCACACCATTATTTTTACACTCTCACGCTTTGATTATAAAAATATAATGTTATGATTTACTCATGCAGTTAGTTACACCTTAATTAAAAAAAAAAATTCTTACATTCATTCGCATTTTTATCCACGTACCTACCAAAAAATTGATGACTTAATATTAAAAATACCAATTTCGTATTACATGTATATATAATACGCTTTAATTTGATAGATCAATAATTACATGTTTTCTTACGGGAATACTGTATAATAATAAATCATAGTTATATCTCCGACAGGTTTTACGATATTTGTATTAACTTTTCTGTCTATTGTAATATTAAGAGGCGTAATATTTTCTTACCTGATCCCTCGGAAATAACTTAGCGCTTACTCAAGACTTATGTTTTCCTGCTACCAGCTGCTCGCTTTTACAACCCTTTTACGCCCTGAAAATTTTCTGATTTTATTTCAGGAAAAACGCAATATCAGAGAAACGTTATTTCATGTTTCGTCACACATTACTGTCTATTCACGTCTTAAGTGTTGTATATAGAACACTGTCTACTTTGCTTTTAGACAATTTCGTGTATCAAGAGGGAATTCTTTAACAGGTGACGTACGATATTGGTACTTGAAGAACAAATAATAAATGTTCTTCATATTTTTATTTTTACACATAACTGTTTGGTTTCGCTGGTTTCCCAAGTTCCCTATGCCCATTTATCCGATTTCGTCTGAACTTGCCTAAAAAATTATCTTAAAAGTAATAGATCACGAAATATGTAAATTGTATTTATAGACTTTTTTATTGTTATTTTAAATTATACTATGATGTCGGTGCGGACTAATTCACATATGACAAAGTATTTGTGGATATTTTTTACCGTCTGTGGATATTTTCCAGCAACATCATCGTGTTAATGTGTGGGAATTTGTAGAAATTGTGGCTCTATTGCGAAGAGTGCCTTCAGGGTTTGCAGTGGAAATGAAACATACCCATTGTTCAAGCAGAGTCTCGCAGAATTCCTCGAATGGCGATTTTTAATTGCTGAAAATTATCCCTAGATGATGGTTAATATTAGAATAATATCCCGATAAGGAATAAAATATACACTATCACCTGTTGGTTTATTGTTTCGTGATATTTTTGCGAGAAATGGAAATGTAAAGCCCCTCATCTACAAGCCGATTGCTTGGGATCTACGCTTTTAAGTAGAAGACTAAAAACACATTTGTTTGCTAAATCATTTCCACCATAATATTTTCCCCAATTCATTCACAGTGAAGCACCCTTGAGGTATTTTTTTTACGAAAATGGCGCTATATAAGTTATCCAATTTTATTATTATTTATTATTTAGAAAGCAAAACATCACGAATGTCATAAACCTTATTATGTATGAATGATGTCTCCGTGTTTTATCAATTATGGATTTAAAAAGATGGAATCCTTTTTGAACAGAGGATATACATACGGAAATAAGTATAAAACAGAAAAAAACGAAGCTATTTTTCTTTTAAAATATAAATACTAATCTTCAAAAATGTATTTCTTGCCACGAGATCTCCAAGTAAGAAATACATTATTAAAACAATCGTATTATTAGGAACTTAAATAACTAGTGAATATGCTTCAAAAGTCTCATGAAATTATAATTTCAATACAAAATGATATGTTTGAGAAATAAAAGTTAACCCGTATGTATTGTGTTTGTATATTGAAGCTTAACTAACAGAGTTTACGGCGTGTTTTATATGTAAAAATGAAATATTTTTACGAGTATACGAAAACCTATGTACGGAAAGCAAATCCTTTCCTTAGACTTGATCAATAACCATATTATGAAAGAAGTAAGCTTTTTGTGTCAAATTCTCGAATGTAACGGGATTTGAAATATGTAAATGATAAATGTTTTTTTAGAGTACCAAATTGTAATTTAAAATTGTGAGTGTAACAACGCGTTCATTAAGTAATGAATAGCTTAAATTAGCTACACGATTCAAACTCCACATATGTCAAATTCAACCCACATGTCAAAATAATAGCTAAACTTCAATTATTTATTTGTTCACGCCATTTTCAAATATGAAATTGCGACGGCTAAAAACGGTTTCAACTGTACAGTTCGTGTATTTTTTACTATTAAACAAAATGGTTTAAGTCTGACATGGGTTAAAATATATATTTATATTTACGTATATATTTATACTATATAATAACCCAATAGTGCATGAAACACTGCATCCTATAGAAGCAGTGTATGTTGATCGTTAAATACATGATGAAAAAGTGATTAGTCCTGTCCTTTAGGTCCACCAGATTAATATTAAATAAATATAAGAGTGAAAAAAACTTACATTAATATTGAAAACCCTTAGAATTGAACCCGGGACATCTGGTATGGTAGCCAAACACGCTGACTACACTATGGAGGTGAAAAACCACTTCTTATTTTTAACTGTTCATTTATTACGTTTTAACATGTGACATGGAAAAACGTGCTATTTTTAATTATCAGATTTTTTAATGCAATGGTAGTGCCATTTGTTTGATATAATTTCAATATTGCTCTTGTCTGATAGTGTTTCTTTAAATATGCTGTCACTAAGAATTGTAAATATGTTCGATTGCATAGTTTGTTTCATACATTTTTAATATTATCATTGTTGCGCAAGCATTTTGAAATCTTATAAAATAGAAATGTGCGCTTTCTATTTAATTTCCTTTCCGTTTGACCAGACTGAGCGACATCATCGAATGGCCGAGCACAGCTAATTTTCAATAAATTGGTTCATTGTTTTAAAATCGACAAATTTGAAGTTTTTTCCCCATTAATGGTTATTATGTCGTTTAATTAGATAAACAATTTGGTTAAAACAGAGCTTCGAAAAGCTCGCGACTTAACTTAATTTCCCTTCTCGATGAGCAATAACAATATTTTAAGGAATGCGAGGCCGAGACACTAGGCTGAGGTAAACCAATTATTTTTTATTTCTCGCACGAAATTAAAGCGAAGATGAAGAAGCTTCGGCAATAAGGTTTCTCATTGAAATTTCTAGGGGATATTACAAAGTTTAGTATTAAAATTTCACGATGGAAGCAAAATTAAGGAAAGATGAGTCATCATCTTCCTGGATATGTTTTTCAGCCTTATAAAATAGAAAATTCCTTGAAAAATATTGCATTAAAAAAAAACGTTTAACTAAATTAATATTTTGTCTTTGATTTCTGACTACCCACCCGGTGAGGAATATTTACAATTGCTGTAACGTTGAATAGATGATGTTGCTATTGAAGTCAAATGAATGGATTGTTGTAAAGTTCAACAGATGGCGCTGCCATTATGATAAAGGTTGGTAAATAAAGTGTTTTCATCTGTTACACGCGTGTATTCGAATGTAATGTTATGTAAAATTTTCAATGCAATTGGTGAATAATATTAACAAATTGAAGATTTTGAACAAATGAACATTTATATTTTTATTTATTGAGATATCTATGGCATTTAAAAAAAAAAGATTTTATATTTACAAAAATACTTCATTCAATATCATACTATTTCCGAGCTTGCCTATGCTGTTGCGGGTCCGATGACATAGAATCTCTTCAGTAGCTTGAAACTGTGTGAATGAGTTTTTTTGTGTTTTTTTTATTATTTACATAATTTACATAAGGTTGGATATTATATACCCCATGAAATCGTGCATACTTGTTGTATTTTTTAATGATTATTTTTATTTTTGCTCACCTCCAGTACACAAAGAAAATCTCCATTTGAAATAAGTATAATTACAACAGAGTAAACCTAATAATCACGGATTAAAAAAAAAGATAGCAGCTAGTTGTTTCTACCATGTACATATTAAAATATTTACATTACTCGTCAAATTACATAATTCGTGGTTCATTGTGATTTTAAGCCATTTTAATATTATTTTTCTAAATTTTCGGTCGTCATTTTCGTAACGTCTTTCGTTAAATTTTATTTAATAATAGTCAGAATTCTCTATTTGTGAACAAACATACGGAATCAGTTCTCTTTATATTTCAGAAAAAGAGCTCGATAATTTTATAAGGTAATTTTGTAGTTATATGTCTGCCTTTTCTCATGCTTTATCCTTTTATTATATTTTTAACTCAAGGGGATGTTTTATAAGGCAAATATAGAGGGAAAAAGAGCAGAGGAAGATCTATAAAAACTTGGAATGATCAGGTATTCCAAATATTATACTTGAAAGCGCAATATTAAGGTCAGTAGTCGCATTCAAACGACGGGTATGTATGAGGAGATGCATGAATGTGAAAGAGGCAAATGTGTTTGCAATGATTGAGTATTGTGGCATTCTATTCTCTCTGTCTACCCCTACGGTTTGTGACGTGATGGTTAGTTGGTTAAGACAAAGGACATTAAGCTATATGTTGCATTTATAACGATTAGACCAGCAGTTTATTAAAATACCATAATCACTACGCTCATATATACAAGATGTGTTTTATTTGTGTGTTATTTTTAGTTAACCCTTTGACGACTCACAGTGGTTTGTTTGTAACTAGTAAGTATGACCAGTGCATCCGTCACCGTGGTATGTCCGATCCCGCTATCACATACCACCGCACATTACTCAGTCAGCCGACTAAGGGGCATATTGCATGATTAATTGAGGGCGAGTGTCGATCAGATGACTTGTTCAAACAGCTCGATATAATATTATTGATTATGTATGACGTAGCTCCAGCTTGTAAGGGTTGAATCCGGAATAATTACCTTGGTAATTATTTGCTTATTGCTTCATTATAATATGATTGTCGAAGTTCTAGCTGACATTCATATTTTACCTTTAAAAAAAAAATTGAACAAGACGCAGAAAATGGGTACTCGTGGCGTAAAGCCTAAAAATAAGTATTATTAATATACAAATCTTGAAATTGGAGATTTCTCGGAACAAAGATTTATCAAGAGTTCAAGAAAACTCAAAAGGTGCCTTTTTTGGATCTCTTATAGGTACAAAGAACCAGATTTAATTAAAAAATACACTGTCACGTAGAAATTGATAGCATTGTGTATTTTATTACTTTTTTTGCATACATACTATAAAAAGTGATTCGTGCAGTTTCAATCCTATCAAAAAAATGATAGATGATTCGTTTGAAATTGAGATAATCATCATCAATCTATCATATGCATGTATTGATGTATTATTAGTTGAATAAATAATCCAGTGCTTATGGAAAAAAATATTAATTAATTTTTAAATTAATACTCTTTTCTCTAAATTTTCATTTGATATCATTTTTTTTCTTCACTAATTCTCAACCACTGAAATTCTACATCTACCAAAATAACAACTCGTACACAATAGGAATCTAGCACTAGACATATATATATCTTTCAAAAAAAATAATGCAATACGGATGTTCAATAATGGACAGAATGGTAAACGTTATACAAGTCTATAAAGTGATCACTTAAGCCAGGAAAATGCTAGGTTGTAAGCCCTAAGATGATTAGATTTCTATCTTCTTTTGTTTGGAAAACTATAGATTGAGATACATACAGATACAAGTTGAGTCACCTTATAATATATCGTAGTCATACAGGAGAAAGTGACCAAGTGCATTTTTTACAAAAACGTGATCATTGACTATTTGATATCTTACTACCTTCATATTGCCCTGCAAAAATCCCAAATGATTTCAAACTAGTAAATATAATATATTGACTTGTTAAAAATGACTAACTGCATTGATTTTTTTTATTTATTTATTGATTTGGCGTTCAATTTGTAGAACTCCATTTTAATTTATGTATTAATTTTAAATCAAACACAGATTTTTTGAGTCTACTTAGTTGTATTTTATTAACAAAAACACATAAAAAATTATATTGAGACAATTGTTTCACCTTGTTAGGGCATCATCAAACGAATGTCTTCGAAGGCATTCGTTTGATAATGCCCTAACAAGGCGAAACAATTGTCACAATATAATTTTTTATGTGTTTTTGTTAATAAAATACAACTTAGTAGACTCAAAAAATCTGTGTTTGATTTAAAATTAATACATAAACTGCATTGATCCTTATTTTCTTGTCAAGCAAAAGTGATATAAATGGCCCTCCTGAACATTTTACGTTTTGTTAGTTGGTCTTTTTCTCCTGTACGACTACGATATGTAAAAAACGACGTTATTTTTTTGCGATGCGTTATATTTATGTATTTGTAAATGAATTGATTTAATGATAAATTAACGAAATGGTGTTAATCTTAATACTCTAACATAAAACATTTTTGCTTATAAACATAGAAATAAAGTCGTGTTATAACTGCTGTCTAAAAAAAGAATGACTACTCAATTTGTACGACTCATGTGAGCTTGTTCACGTTAACTTATACGAATGTTAGACGTCACGCAGTTTATAGCAGAAATGAGATGAGAATATGACAAAAGTATAATTAAAGGAAATAGAATGGTGTTTCAGCTGTCATAAGAAGGTTGTCACGTTACTAAAGTCATGATAGGAAAAGCCTTCTCGGCATAACTAATATGTCCCGGGTAAGATTCCTATGACGCAGCGAACGTACTCCTTCACAAATGAATGGTCATATATCGTTCGATACAAATGCACGACGTTACAGAAGAGGCGAATAATGTTTGCAAAGACAGAGTGGTGTGGCGTTCGATTCTCTCTGCCTACCCCTGCGGATAAGCGGCGTGATAGTTAGTTAGTTAGTTTTTTTTAAGCAAGAATACTTTTGGAAAATTTTGGAAGAAAGAAGTGTGATTCTTAAATCTGATTGAAATTCTTTAAAATTTGTATTAAATTTCTGAATTTTCCTTGCAGATTTAAAAGATTAAAACCAATTCTGCGGTATATTTATTATGAACTTATTCTAGCAGTCTTTTGATCAAGTACCTACCTAATATATTTCTTTTATATTGCATCCTGCAATGATTAAAGAAAACACTTGTTTTTTACCACTTGAGTTAACTCAAGTGGTAAAAAACAAGTGTTTTCTTTAATCATTGTAACATGTCTTACCACAAAGTTAATGCCGAAACAATAAATAAAATATTGCATCCTGTATAAAGATGACGTCAGTACGATCTGTATACATAGATCTGTGTCAGGTCCCTGTATATTAAATCTAGCAACAAATCACGCTGGTCGTATTGAACAAATCTCGAAGTGTAATGCGTCCGCCGCTAGTGTCTGTCGCTTCATAGAGATCCAACCTTACAAGAACTTGGTGTCATATTCTATTCAACTTATAACGAAGGGTTATTTTTTGTCTCAAACACCCCAAATATAATGTTGTAAGCGTTAAAAATAGACTTCGTCTTTATCTCTGAGCTCCATTTTTCAGAATTATCCCTACTAAGTAAGTACTTATTTTTAACTTTCTGACCGAGTTCATTAAAATGACTTTTCTTATTCATTTTGCCGAAAGTCACATTTTGACATCCTTTTTTATCCTAATTACTTTCTATTTAAAGATCTTCAAACAGATCAGTTTATACGTGCTGCTATTAACTTCAGGTCAGGCCTTATTTTTGATGAGAATGCTCATTTTATTTCGTTTGTTTAAATACCTACTGATATTTGAAGCAATGTATTAACATCTTTCATTTTATATCATTAATTGATTTGGCACTTACTTTGCGTTGATATCTAACTAACTACCTAACTAACTATAAAGCCGCTTCCCCGCAGGGGTAGATAGAGAGAATCGAACGCTACACCACTCTGTCTTTGCAAACATTCTTCGCCTCTTCTACATTCATGCATCTCCTCATACATACCCGATGATTATTACGACTCCTGACCCGGCCGCTTTCAAGTATTTGACATACCTGATTGTGCCAAGTCTTCCTCGGTCTTCCTCTGCTTCTTTTTCCACAACTACATTCGCCTCATAAATTTGTTTAACCGTTCTTTTCTCACTCATACGTTCCACATGTCCAAACCATCTCAACACACCTTTATTAATTTTATCGATAATGCGTTAATATCTCTCCATTTTTAATTAAAGTTTCACTATATACCACTATTTCTTAAAATCTGTTGTGACATGTATGCATATCGATGCGTTCCGCATTTTCAGTACAAACGGTTTATCGGTTATTATACAGTATTTGAAATTGATGCCAAATGCATCGAAACACATGTCACAATAGATTTTTACGATACAGTGGTATTTACCAAGTAAAAGTTCTTATTTTATTGATTTATTTGATACTCAAATTCACAATACTAGTAGTAGGTTACTTAAGTAATTTCATATTTTTATGGCACTGAGGCAATCACCATACGAATTCACTTTATCCTCAGGCCATGTAATATTTACTTCATGATTTATACCCGAGTTCTTTGATTTCGGATCGTGTACTTTAACAACACTCAACAGAACCAAGAAATCCCACCATTGATGAATTCAAAATCTGTAACGTCAAGTATGACAGGCAACCACTTACTAGTTGTCCATGACCCAAACCTAAGTAAAAAGTTACAAATTATACTTCTTATACCCATAACATATTACTTTAGTGTCGTCCATCTATAGTATAGATTCTATACCATAGAAATATAAAATAGAATGTGAAGTAGAAATTACCCAATACAAAAAAGAACAAGGCAAGTCGGCTGTCCAAACTCAAAACACAGTAAGGGACATTTTTTTGTAGTACGTTTTTTTTTGCATTTTTAGACTAAGTAGATTCTACTTAGTCTAAAAATGCAAAAAAACGTTCTACAAAAATATGTCCCTTACTGTGTTTTAAGTTTGGACAGCCGAAGTGTTCCGTTAACATTTCCGAATTTACGAAGTACTCCATTTCAGAACATGTTTGAGAAACCTTGGTGTAGTATATGGAAATATACTAGTAGTTTATCATGACATGTTCTGAATTGAGCTTAAAATATAGATTATAATTTTTTTTATTGATAAATTAGCATAAATGATGAAGTTTATTGTGATGGGAATTTGTAAGTCTGGGTATCTACATTTTAAATGAAAACTTTATTCACCATTCTACCCATGGTTAAAAAAAAACTTACATGAATTTATGAAACCAACTTACCAAAAACTAAATTTCAAACCTAAATGTCCCTCTTGAAATTTTTTAGAGGAAAACTTTATGTGTTGCCGCTTGCGACAGTATCCGACTTTTCGTGATTTCATCAATATGTCAATCATAGGTGGAATAGTAAATGTTAGACAGTGTTTGTAAAAATCACTTTAACAAACCAATAACAAGTTGAAAATCCTATAAACATGACTTATCGATCTACATATGCTGAGCTGTAAATATAATTAAAAAAATCTTTCTATGATGAACTCCTGAGTGGAGGAAATCCAGTATTTTTGAACGAAAATTCGTATTTATGATTAATTTTGCCTTAACTTTGCGGAACCATATGTTGATCATTCAAAACTAAACTTGTATTAGACCACTAATTAATGTTATTTTATTTCACACACTAGTTTCGAAAACTACAGATGTTTTCATCCAAAGGCGTTTTTGTGATCATCTTCAGATGAAAACATCTGTAGTTTTTTAAACTAGTCGTGGGAATTCAAATAAAACTTAATTAGTGGTCTCAAACAAGTGATACATTTTTAATAATCAATGAAAATTCGGACACATTCAAGATATTAACACATTTCCTATCGCGTGGCTGAAAGTATTTTCGTTTTTGTAGACCAAGGCATCGATTACATACGAAAACTAACTAAAATATTTAACGACGTAAAGTAGATAAGTTTAACTTATCTTTTGAATTTTTGATTCTATTTGCCATTTGAAAATGTTGTCTATCAATATTATCTGAAAGTTAAAAGAAGAAAACTAATAAGTATTCGGTTTTCTTCCATATTAAAGTAATGTTAACACTACGAAGTAAACTCGTTACATTTGTAAATACGAGTACATGATCCCAATCCAGAATTGGCAGCACTTGGACCAGACAAAGTTTTCTTCGTGCTACGAATATTATCAATAAATACTCGCGCTATAATAATATGACGAATATATCCGTCCAGTGCGCTAGAGTTGTTTACATTCACCCTTTAGTTTGCCCACTGTCTGCTTCTTGCCTATTATTGGTGAGATGTTTTCTGTTATTGTTCCATTTCTGTCAGCTCTTATCTCCTAGGGTATTTTTATATCTTTTGTTGCCATCTTTCCACTTTTTTAGGTCACTCACGACGGATCCGCCGTATTTTTTAACCACTTTTTATCTTCATTTTTGTGAAAACATTCCTTTGTTTCATTTCAATTTAGGTTTCGCTATCTATTTAAAAAGGAAAAAATCATTTACTCAAATTTTAATTAAATTCATTATTTTTCTCTCTTTACTCATCGATAAGCTTATTACTCAATTAAATCACCTATTAAATAAACAAAATGGACATATAATAAAAACAACAACTTTATATTTCTTTTACTTTTACTTTATTTGACCAGTGATCGGGTTTCGCCGTTACCGGCTTCATAAGACTGACTACACTAGTCTGTGATTGTTGTTAATGATGAACTGACCAGTCTGATGATGTTAGTAATAACGAAAGCCTCTCTCTAGTCAACTGAAATAAATGTGGAAAAATACTATGTTTGAAATACTTAATCATGCAAAGCTATCTTCAGTTTTCCTATCCCTATATTACCATCCACATTCGCTTCATAAATTTGTTTTATAATTTTTTCTTTACTCATTCGATCCACACGTCCAAACCATCTCTGACTATTGGAGCCTAAACGTTGTCCCAATATTGATTTCGATGATACGGCCTTTGCCCTGGTGTGAAAAAACTTACCCCCAAATCTGAGATCTATCCAAAATAAGGCCGAATTAATATTGAAAATCAAGACCCATTTTTCTGGTTATTTTATCCATAGTACTTACTGAAAATTGTAAAGCACTTTTGAAGTGATTTCTTACATAAACGACCTTTTGTAAATTGGCAATGTGTATTATTATTATGTGGAATTAGGGATTGTATGTCAGGACAGACGCGTGTGACGTTGCACCACCTCTGTTTGAAATGGATTGGCAGTATAAAGTAACAGTAGGTAGTAAGATTCTCGCGCTTTGCACCAATATAATCAAGGGTGTTCAATTTATTTCCAGCTCATAAAATATTCCACTACCGGGGCTGAAATAAATACCATTACTTACTCTGAAATGGGAGTTCAAGCATTCACCTTGTAAATTTCAAGTCTCGAGCTGCGCCCGTTAGGTGCAACAAACTTAGTTAGCAGACGCCATTTTGTCGTGCATTTTATTCAAATGATTATTCACCTCTCATTTGCTCTCGTTTCTGGTACTCACATCTAGACTGGGAATATACGGTAAATACGCCTATTACCGATCCATACGTTTGCATACTTATTTGTAATAATATTTTTGTTTACAAGCTTACATTTTAGTAAGGTCTAATTAAAATACAATAATAAAAAAATAAAAAAGATTACCGAATCAGGTATCCACTTTGAATGAATTAAAGTCATAACTTATTGTTTTATTTACTTCATGTCTTTTGTTTTTTTTGTAAATTATTAGAATGATTGATAAAGTCAAAGGAAATATTTATAAAGACATAGAAAGGAGAGTGAATGCTGGGAACAAAGTGAATGGTGCACTGAAATCAGTTATAGCAAATAAAAACCTATCAGCGGAAGCTAAACTGGCAGTGTACAACGGAGTCCTGGTTCCAACTCTAATGTATGGAAGTGAGACATGCCGCCTCAGGTATCAGTCCAAGGCCATATTAAATAAATAGATTATAAAATCACTAATATTTATTTTCGATCTTGGGAATCGAGCGATAGCCTAGCGCGCTAACCACTACACTATGGAGGCGGACATATACAACGTTCATATTTATCATGTATCCGCATGACAGCACAACGACGAGAATAGGATGTATTACCTTATACGATTTGAATTCGGTGCGGAGATTGTCGCTGGCAGCTCTAGCAGTACGTTCCGTAAATCTCCATCCTGAGGAGCGATGCTCGGTTATAACATACTCCGACTTCTTGGAATAATTTAGTATTGGCAGTCCGCCATCGCTATGTAATCTGCTCCAGTACAGGGATTTGTGGAGGTATGCACAATGCACAATGCGACAATCCCGCCAACATTAGTATTTGAATCCGTCTGAAACCATTTCTCAAACATTACCTGCCTCGTTCTTGCCGGCTACAATGCCTTCCCAAGCAACGCGTAATATATATAACATACTAAGTTGGGAATATTGTAATAATTTTGAGATATATATTGTAGGTGTACGTACCTTATATAACAATCTAAATTGAAAACGTAGGTTCATAACACCTCCTTCTATGAAATCAAAGTAATACTATTGTGATTTATACTACGTAAAAGCTCGTTAATTATGATGTGGAAAATGAGAAATTGATCTCTCTCTATTAATATCTTCGCCTTGAAATGGGTACGTGGGTGGTATAAAAGGTTTAATGGCACGACGAAAATCAATGTCAGTTTTCGTAACTTATTCATACATATATTGTACAAAAGAAATGAGTGAAAATATTGCATTTTTTGTTTTTTTCCTGATGTTGGTCTTAATATTATTTTATTTCCGTAAAAAGGAAAGTTTAACTTCTACTTCTACTATTGGTATCATCACATTTAAAATATTTATATTTTTATAGCATGTTAGTTGCAAGTGACAACTTTGCAGATGACATCTATGATTAAAGTTAGTAAGTTACCATAATCCTTTATATCTAATACTAGAAAACGTCCCTTTTCCACTTTTCTGCATCAGTTACATTATTCAGAATATTTTAAGTATGTATATCTAAAGGCGTGTTCACTATTTCCAAAGAAATTCGGAATTTATCTGGAATTAATGAACGATGATTTGGATGCATTTTAAATATTGCGAACATCCAATATGTTGATTAAATACAAGCCAACATAAATTATGAACTGACATTCTAAGGAATCATAATAAATTGCACGATTTTATTTTATTTTAAATGTGACGTTTACGAAAATATATTACAAAATAATAAATCGCTTTTTGTTTTAAAGTATATCGCACTATAAAAAAAGTGAGTAACGTGTAATGTAAATTAAATACATAAAAAATATACACTTTTATTAGTAAATAATCTCTCTATTGTTCTACCATGCGTTTCTAGCATCATCTTTTTCGGCTATGGTCTGTATTTGTTCAATCTATCGTAACGTGTCGTATTTTAAAATTTTATGTATAATTTATTTGGCATCTATGTTTTAAAAGAAACAATACTGTCGAATTTTGTTGTAAAAATGCCTTTCTTCTCCACTTTTGTATTGTTTCTTTTAGAAACATGGCCCAGATAATAAAACGGTTATGTTTTTTTCATTGCGTGAACAGTTT